>NW_026131767.1:0-49022 GCF_903995435.1 Acomys russatus | reverse complement strand
CCTTCTGCCCAGCAACCGCACCACACCCACACAGGGACACGGGGGGGAAGGAGAGAGCGAGAGGAGAGGAAGCGAGAGAGAGAGAGAAAAGGTGGAGGAGGCGCGGAGGAAGGGGGGATAAGATAGGAGAGAGCGGAGAAGGAGGAGAGAAGACGAGGAGACGAAGGAAGAACGAAAGAAGCGGAGGGAGGAGGAGGAAGAAGAGGGAATATAACAAAATAGTTTTAGTAAGTCCTCAGGAGAATTTCCACTTCCTTAGATGACGCTGAACTGAAGCCACTCCAACCTAACAGACATAAGTGTGGCAAGTTAACTAGGCCTGGCTCCATCAGTAGAAAGAAAGCTTTGAGGATCAAGCTGCAAAGGGAAGCCCTCCCTCTCGATCCTTCTGGCCTCTCCTCTCCCTCTCCCCCTTCTCCCCCTCCCCTCTCTCAGTAGAAGAAATTAGAACCAAAAATGTGGTAAGGAAGAACATTTATTTTTACGATGGTCTGTAGGGTGGTTCTTTGAACTGGTACAGGACCTTGGGACTGACCCGGAAACTACTCTCTGGCCCCAAGAATTTTTGTCCTTGGGGAGGTTAGGGAGGGTTGTTGTTACTTTAGAGAGGCTCCCCCTAAGCAGAGAAAACAGCCTTTTGGCCCATCTTACCCCAGTAAACAATCTCTGCTCCCCCAGGCAAACGCTCCTCTTGCTAGTGCTGTGCACTCATCACTGCTAATGGGTGCTCTTTGAACATAGTAATAGCACCACTGCGCCACTGTGTTTCATTGACTGAGTTCTAGGTGTGAGAGGTGCAGTGGAGAACGGAACTGCACCTCACCTCCGTGAGGGACCGCGAGGGGGGTGCGTGTGTGTTCATTTGCCTCAGCACAGACAACTGCAGCAGGGAGATACAGGATTTACATTGGGAAAACCAAACTCATAGAACAGGAAGTGGTGCCCCCCCCCAGTATGTAGAACAGTTCTGACACACTCTGAAGACCAGCCCCTGTTTCAACAGGGTCGTACAGAGGGACGCTCCCATTAGTGGAAGCGGTTGAATCGATTCTGTCCAGGCGGCTCACAATTTACTCATGGTCCCTATACCTGGGGCACGCTCCTCCTTTATCTTGGCTTTTTAACTGTTGGCTCTGCCTCCTCATGTTGCTGGTTTCATCAGTCAGCTCTGCATGGACTATCAATAACGTTATCGGGCTTTGGATCTGCCTGTGGTGAATTGTGGGCTTTAAAGTTAAGCAGTCTGTGTCCTTTCCCATTCAGCAGAACACAATGAAATACCGTAGGCACGTTTGCAAAGGACAGGACATCTCAGTCTTTTTCCATGCCTTTTTTGCCTCAGGCGAGCACTAACACACTTTGGCAGGCCAGTGGACCCGGCCCAAGTGCAAGTACCGACAAACCGGGTAGAGCAGAGGGAGCACATTCTGCCTGAGCGAGCACAGTCTGTATGAGGCATGCTAATATAATGACAGACCCTGCCAATTGGACCACTAGAGGATATCAACGTTCCAAACTATTGGCAGTTTAGGCCTATTACCTCTGGTGGGACCACCTCAGTACAAGGACAGAGCCCTTGAGTGGGGGAAATGGACTGGTGGGAGGCAAGATTTGAAGTCCGCTTGTTTTTGAAGTGTCTTTATTCATTTTTGGTGATGTGGACACTGCAGCTGCTATAGTCCTTCCCATTTACGGAGTGTCTGAGTCTGCGTGATGTCACTGCCTTAATCTCCGGAGCTCAGGCCGGAAGGAGGCAGGAGATATATGTCCTTTGGACCAGCCTGGTTTATTAGACTTGATTTAGGACAGCACGAGGCTATCTCAGAGAAATTTGTTCTCAAAGAAACAAAAACAAATCCAACAAGATTCGTAAAAAGCCATGTTGTGAATGGACCAAGGATTGGGAGTGTAAAACCTGCGCAAGAACTTAGAAGTCTGACTTCAGTTAACTCCAGGAGGGGTCACATGGGAAGCTAGCCTCCCTAGCTGCGGGGCTGTTGCCCAGGGCATGATGGTTTAGGTAGTCACATCTCAACGCCTGCACAAGTCTTGGGAGATTGGGCCTCTACTAAGTTTCTCCAAACGGGGAAATGGGAGTTTGATGGCCTCAAACAGGTAGAACACAAACTGGACGGCATTTGGCTGGTGGAAGTCTCATGAGCATCCTCATGGGAGCCCTTGTGTTTGTAACTTTCTGCTCCTCCTTTTCATCCTCATGAAAACAGTTGCCTACGGTGAAAGATCTTTGGATGGAGCATGTGGTGATCCTAGCCAAAGGAAGCCTCAGTGTATAGTGGACCGTGACCCCGGCTTTGGGTGACTCTCGTATTATACTTATTGAAGTGGGTGAAGTTCCATGCGTGTGCCGCATAGGAGCACTTAATCCCGACAGAATAGCTGCTTTGGAGTTATCTCTACAGTCTGTGGTGAACTCACGAAACTCCATGGTGCGACAAGCCAAACTAAATGGAATTCTTTGTTATGTCCTTCTATGTTTGAGGTGGACAATCCCTTTGCCAAGCTCTCGGTAAAACGCACACCTGGCACATGAGACTAAAAAGAAGAAACTGGAAGAGTAAAAGAAATGGTTGCACGCCCGTCTCTGTCTGGGGAAAGGAGCGGGCATCTTCCTCTTTACGGCAATGCAAAATGGTGATCCCCTAGCTTGGATGGTCGTTTCTGGCCATGTAAGATAATGGAAGCTCTGTAACCTTCGGCCTCAGCAGTGCCCATAGGCATCTTTGCCTGGACTAAGGGGAATGGCAATGGTGTGGGACATCTGCAGGTAGGGATGTCCACCTAGGACACAGCAGCCAAAAGCAAAAGAGGGGAAACCACGGCTGGTCCAGCAGCTCTGAATAGGGGTCCTGGGGGAAGACTTTTATTTGCCTGTTTCAGACTGTTGTCTCACGGATATTTGCTCTGTCTGTCGCCTTAGGCTTGGTCCTGGATAGTCTTACTTCTGTACACTCTAACCAGCGCTCGGATTGTTTTCAGCTCTGAGACTTACTGTACAATAACTCCTACCGTCCTTGTTGTACGAGCTTCCAACTCCAAGAACGAGCCCCAGTATTTGCCTTCATTATTTCATGCCCTGTGTTCTAGGTCCCGTCCGTTGTATTGGATGCGTTGCACATGTGGTGCTGGGAAAGCTGTCTGGTATCTGTGTGTGCTAATCTATTACCTATGTGTGTCTGTCTCTTCTGTGTGTGATGAGGTTTCCTTGCTATCTAGGGGTGTGTGATGTGTGTATGTGCTGTGTGTGTCTGGTGTTTGTGTGCTTTATGTGTGTGTTCGAAAACTGTATCTATACTTCAGCTTGCTGCTGTCACTTTTTCCTCTGAGAGCCCCTGCTGCCCTCAGGAAATTCTTTTGCATGGGAAATGGAGAGACGGAGCCTCCTGTCCGCTGGCCCTCGGCCAACCTCGCCAGCCAGCTAAGAAGCTAACAAAAGCTTCTCCCACTACTCAAGTCCTAAGACACAGGGATATGGAAGGCAGTGCAGGGAAAAATCAAGTCAGCTAGGCTGGTTCCCTTAGCGCTCAAAAAGAATACAACTGTCAGCTAGCTTCAATTTCCTGTCTACTGTCTGTTGGTGCTCTGGCTTGGCGCCCCTGGTCTTTCTTCTGAACATCCAATAATTGGCCCCAAGCCTGAGAACCAGGTGTGCGAGTTTGGTCTGAACCTTGTCTCGAGTCAGATTTGTTTTTCTGCGAGCGCTGGAGTGCGGCTTTGGTGTCTCTTGGCGTCCACCACCATAAGATGAGCGCAAGACACTGTAGGGAGTAACCCCACCTCAACAATAGCCCTGTAGCTTGTGTCCACAGAGCGTTGCCAGGTGTGAAGGATGATTCTGGGCTATGGGACCCTGTTTGTGGCCGTGATCACAAGGGGAAGAGCTGAAAATGTGGGGGCCCTTTCTGTTTGCTCTCGCTTGGGCTTGGCCTCCTCCCCCCTATGTTTCACTCTCAGTGCCTTTTTGGGACCCCTGAGTTGGCCCAGGCACTGCTCATGCCACCTCTCCTGAGGCCTTGGCTGATGACACTAAACCAGTGTCAATACTGCATTCTCTTACACGGTTCTGATCAGGGAAACGGGGCCTTTGCCAGGCTATATAAATGCCCCACTGTGACTCAGAAAGGGGCAGCAAAACAGTTGGGCATGGCACAAAATGGCACCTCTTCAAGTCATGGATGTGAAATTTTTGCATCACCAAATGGTCTGACGGCCCTTGCCTCAAGTCTCTGGGTACCATAAATAAACACACTGCCTATTTCCCTCAACCTCCCCTGTTGGGCCTGGAACAAAAGGCTCCCAACAAGTCCAGGTTGCTGGAATTATTGTGTCACAAAATCAGCTCTGATCCCCACCCAAGTCCCCGGAACTGGCTGGTTAACCAATGTACCAGGCTCCTTCCATCAGGAACCTTCATATAAATTGGCTCTGATGCCCCAGTCCTGCTTTCAACTCATTCCCGGATGCTAGAGGAGGATTGGGGTGATGCAGTCACTGTGAATTTTGCTTTAGGACCACGAACAAGATCTACCTGCTTGGACCCTTTATGCTGTGCTAGCCCTGCGGCCCTGACTTGCACATAATTGACCAGGAATTCATGTGACCTCTGCTTCTAGAAAACTCTGAAGTAGACCCACGTGCTGATTTCCCCCAGGAAAGACTAGAGGGAAGGTTAAGGGCGCTCATCCCAGAAGGAAGTCATACTTCTGGGGCAGCACATCACCACAGCCACTGAACTGTACTCCTGGGTCACCCTAAGGAGTTCCACCAGCTCCCTGAGGGGACTACGTTTTATCCTGTCATTTAACAGTCCTCTGTTCCCTGTGGAAGCCTCAATGTGGCACATTTGCAAAGGCCCTGTCCGGAGCATATGGGGCCTGTTTGTCCATGGGGTCCTGTTTTTCATTGTGGGCCCCAGTTGGTTCTTGCTCGACCAGGGGTGGGTATCAGCTCTTCATTAGGGGACCACTCTCCTAAGTTACTCACCTCCTCTCCGAAACGATGGGGAGGCCCACTCCCTCCCGAACATACACATGGTGGTTAGTTCCCAACAACAGATGTGTTGTGAAGGGGGCGGTGGGGGGCTCCAGACTGGCCTTAAGAGGGGCGGTCCAAGCTCCAAGGCCACCTCAGAAAATAAGTCTAGCACCCCAACCCAACCAAGGATGACGATACTGGCCTAAAATATCTGCGGGGGAACTTCTTGTGGGAACGAGCCCCTCCCCTCTCTCTATTCTTTCCCTGTGGTAATCAGCCCATGGAGTCTACTTCAGCGTTTCCAGAGAGAAGAGGACATGGACTTCTGGTTCAATGTCCAATCAGGGCCTCAGAGTCCAAGCCGCACAGCCTAAACTGTCAAAGAAGTTGTGCCATCTTGTTTCGGGTTCTAAAGCCACAAGTCACAGTGACGTGGTACTAAGCCCCTCAAACCTCGCCTCCCATATACATCCATGGCGATATCTGGATAATGGACCTGGGGCCCACAGCATCCTTCACTATGCCTAGAAAATACAATAGTTGTTTCAACCGCCTTCCAGAAACCATCTAGGGTCTCGGAGATAATTTCTCACTGTGTCAGGAACGGAGAAGGGCCCATGGGCTTTTTGCATTTTCAAGTGTTTCGAGGGCAGGAGGCACAGTCAGTGTGTGCGTTTCAGGTTATCGGAAAGATGCTACTTTCCTGTATTGTTCATGAAATCAGTTTCTTTTTTGTTTTCCTTTTTTTCCCCCAGATTATTTATTTTCATTATATGGATCAGTGCAGTGCTATGACTGCATATACCACTAACAGGCCAGAAGAGGGCATCAGATTACACTGTGAGGGTTGTGAGCACCATGTGGTGATGGGATGATCCTTTCAGGACCTTGAAGAACAGTCATGGCCCTCCATTAACCACGAGCCATCTCTCCAGCCCAAATTCAGTTTTGCTCAGAGTTACTTTTGTACAGGTTCTGGACTTTCTTTTTTTTTTTTTTTTTCCTTTTTTTTGAGGGACGGCGTTTCTGTGTAGCCTTGGGTCGTCCTGGACCGAATTGTTTTACCATAGGTTGGCTCGAACTTACAGCGAGCCTCTTTACTCCCAAGTGGTTGGATTAAAAGCACGGGTGCCACGAGTCTCAGTTTCTTGGACATTGTATGTAATGGACACTACATCTGGGACTGAGGGGTCCAGATTGCTATGTGAGACCATGTGTGGAATATCTTGAAACCTTACAAAAGGGACCTCTACTTCCGGAGACTGAGGGGGCTCTGGGTTCCGGGTGATGGCCATTGTTGTCTGGGCATTTAAGGGGACATAATGGGGACTAGGCTCTGGGTCCCCTGGGCTCGAGGCTATTTTGAAAGTGGCTGCTACCTTTATGGCAAGGGAAACTCTATGGGCTCCCAGTGGTTCTTGACGCCATTTTGTCAGGTTTCTGGAATGGAGAGGTTCACTTCGGGTTCTGATTTTCAGGCCCTTCAAGTCACTGGGTTGCCTACAGCTGGGTTTACGTATATGAACGGGGGCGGGGCACTCAGAGCCATTTTTGAGGGGACTAGAATTGTTGCCCTACTATGTGTTGTAAACGGCCTTGTAGCTTTGAAAAACACGTCGTTTAAATTCCTGGAAAGAGTGACACGATAGCACCTAGCAATTCTAAATTACTGCAGTGATTAGGAGGTGAGTTTCTTGGGACCTCCTCCTCTTCTTCTCCTCTCTTCCCTTATTTTCCGTCCATATGAAAATTATCAGTGAACTACTTGTTCAAATTGCTCTCTCCTTTGGAGGGCTGGGTTGAGCATCTGAGACTTTCCCTGAGGCCATAATATATGTGGAGAAGAGGCATGGCTCCTTCTTTAAACCAAGAATATGCTTGGAGGAGCCAGTAATGGTTTGGAGCCAGGGCCTTGAGGACTTCTCCTTGAGGCCCCAGTGTAACCAGGAATATGCTTGGCAGAGCTGCTGACAGCCTGGGGCAAGCCTGGCTACATATTCTGAGAACCTCACTTTTCTCAACATTTGGGGCTATGGTTATCAGACCCAAGGCCACTGCTGTGTGCTTTGCTCTGTCATGCTGTTGAGCTGACCTGTCCTTGGGTGGCATTGTTTGTTTAGCTTCTTGCTGATTTTATCCCATTTCACCCCTGTAAATAATCTATAAGATGCTGTACCTTTTTTTTCAACACAGGGTTTCTCTTTGTAGCCCAGGGTGTGCTAAAACTTGCTCTGTAGAATGGGCTGGCCTTGAACTCAGAGATCCCCTGCCTCTGTGTACAAACATTGGGATTAAAAGTGTGCACCGCCATGTCCAGCAATGCTGTGCTTGTTAAGAACCTTATTTGGCATAAGAGATTGGTTTTACAAGATCTTCTGTCCCCAGGTTTATCTTCCCCATTTCCAATTTTTCTATCTTTCTCGTCTCTGGCACCTCCCTCTCAGGACCTTGTTACTGAAGAGTGACCTGCAGGTTCAATCAAACTGCCACCTGAAGGGGTGTACCTGAGTACAGGAGAGAGACTAGGCATTCCTGTGATACCTCTATCCATATCAGTATACTGATTACATATATATACATGAGAAGTGGTGCCCGGCAGAGAAGAATCAGCAGTAAACGTGCGACAGCCAAATTCTGAAGAGGACGTTTACCGCCTTAGACGCTTTGTTTCTGCACTCTAGTTCTTATAATGAATTATTAAAGCACTTCAAAGCTTCTTTATTTTCATTCTAAAAGCCTGCCCTTGCTTCCCTGACAAAGTTTCTGTGAATTTAAAAGCATGAGAACATGCAGGTAAAACTCAAAGACAGAACACCACCTATGAGGGCAACTAAGCTTCTGCACCACCTACCCCCAGCAGGGGCAGAGCCTAGTGCAAGGGAGGAGCAAGCAAGGGAGGGATAATTTGGATTGGGAAATTTGCTTTAAAATTGCTTAGATCCACAGGATGAAGTTAATTTAACTGTAGTGCAACACCCCCAAATTTCTGGTTACTCCATAGTCCAAAGCAGACTGGAGGAGAAAACATTTTTTTAAAAAAGAACTTAAACAAAGGTGTAGGAACAAAAAGTGACATCAGTGCTTAAATTACTTCATGATGCGAGATGGAACACGGAAAATGGATTTCTTGTGTTGGTGTTATTTTTGTTTTTGTTTTTGTTTTTGGTGAAACAGTTATAGAATCTCCAAAAATGGCTCCTACTGGTTCCTCTGAGCCAATGCTCCTACCACAGCAGGGGTTTTACAGACCAATGGGCCAAAGACAAGAAGAGATACATGAAAACAGTAAGAAAATTAGGAAGAACAGCTGCAGTGGCTGGGTGGCTGTGAAGGCCCCTGCACTAGCTCCAGGAGGTGAGCAGAACCTACAGCAGGGGAGGAAGCTTGCCTGAGTGGGGGCTGTTGTTTGGTTATTTACTCATTCACTCACTCACTCACTCGCTCACTCACTCACTCATTTTCTTTACATCCCTACTGCAGCCCACTCCCTCCTCTCCTCTGGGTCCCACCCTCCTACCCTCTTTTCTCCCTCAGCCCCCTCCCCTTCTCAGAAAATGAGAGCCCCCACCCATCAACTCACCTAAGCACATCAAGGGTTTTTTAAAGGTGGCCTAGATGCTGGGGGCTGGGGGCACAAAGGGTGGGGTGACTGGCAGCCTGGCAGCCTGGCCTTAGGCCCCAGACCCTCCTCCACCCAAGCCTCTCAGGAGAGCCATTGGCTAGTGAAGGTGAGACAAAGCCATGGCCTGGCATGTGTCACAGAGCAGGCAGGACAAATGTGCCTGAGAGGGCACAGGCAGGCTTCATAGTGACAATGCTAAAATGTTTCTGACCTTCAAGTCCTTTTTCTATCTTCTCTCCTGCTCTGATTAATTTCTACACATCAGGTTTTACCACCTCAAACGTCCAGTTGGCATCACTCTTTGGTGCAAGGAGGTCTAATGAGCTCCCATCAATCCAAGCAGAGCACCTGCTGCTCTCAAATGACCTGTGGCATTTAAGCCAAAGGGCTGACTGTAGAATGTGGGATTTGACCCTCCCATTTCAAGTTCATAGGTGTTTTTTCTTTCTCCATAAGTCCTTTAACCCCCTTTCCTGGGTCAGTCAGTCAGAATAGCCTTCTGGCTCTGTGACAGGGACAAGGAGAACAGAGCAGCCTAAGAGATAAATACAAACAATAAAGGCTAAAACTGAGCTGGTAACATGTCCTTGAAGAGAGTTACAATGTATCCATCCTTCCTCTCTTCTCCACCCACCCTCTCAACTACCTATGAGATCAACTTCCTGGACCCAAAGAGATGTTTATGTTATGACTTTGATGTTATGTTTAGTTTTATTTTTGTACAGTTTTGCACGATACATAACAGTAACATAGTACTTCCAAAAACTAACAGTTTACCACTGACAAATTTCAGCAACATCAGCAAAATACTTAAAGTTGCTGGGTGTAAAGAGCTGCCAAAGGAAGGTAGCCTCTGTTGGGTCTCAATTCCCTAAAGAGTAGTTAGTTGTTCCAAGCAGGCTTTCTCAGGAAATTTTCTATAAAGGTGGGATGGGGCTTTCTCTATAGTACTATTAAATCTCTTGGTATCAATAGATAGAAATGTGATGCGGCTAAAATAAACATCTTTTGATATATAAGGGTTTGTATATAAAGACTGAGGTGGATATATATTTGCAAAAAAAAAAAAAAAAGAAAAAAAAAAGAAAAAACGCAAGAAGCTTTCTCATAGCCTATAAAATCCCAAGTAAGTTATTTAAAGTACACAGAGAATGCATAAGCTATATAAGGCATATGAAGAATAAAAATTAAAGGCAATATTACGCTGTTAAAGATTATAAGGTCCGTGTTTAGCAATTAAAAACAGGCTGTATAGGATATCAAATAAAGGTTTTAAAATATCTGACCCTCATTACATAATGACTGAAAGTATCAGACTGATGTAACTGATCTTCTGGGTGATTTTCATTTGCTGCCTTTCACTGCCCTCTTGAATGATTCTGGCATATCATCAACTATCCTTATTTGTTTGTCATTGCGAGGTCCCTATGTGTCCCTTGCATCTTAATGACCTATAAGGCTTATGGCTTTGGGGTCCATGGAGACTGATATACAGTGTTGAATAAACCACTTTTTTTATCACCTGAATTTTCTGGTTTCTAACAACCCACAGGTTGCCCAAGCATACAGATAGTCCCCAGGTTGCAATAAAGAGCCAATGCTCTGCTTTCAAAGCACAATCCCCTTTTGGGTGCTGTGTTCCATGGCTCTAACATGGCCTGAGGTTCTAAAGGAGTCTGTGCCTCTGGATGGACAACCAGAGGGGCTGGTTGAATTGTCCTGGGCGTGTCCACCCTGTCGGGGTTGATATCCTGAGATCCCCTCATTGAACCCCATCCTGTTATAATGTCTACAAAGAAAAAAAAAAAAAAAGACTCAACTAGACCTTTGGCTGTTAGCCACAGCTCTGGACCTCGTGATCACCTTTTAGAAAGGAAAAACAACTGTAACATGTTTAGAATCAGTGCTTATGTTAGCTCTCCACATATATTATTTACTCGGAAAGTCCCTTTGCTCCAAAAGGTAGGGAATGTTTCCAGATTATTTGTATCAGCTCTTTCTCTCTAATTGTATAGATTTCCCATCCGAACTAGCCAAAGATACATTGTACAAGTTACAGCATTTAATCTACTTTACAACCTCCACCTCCATTCAATATTATGATTAGAATAGGTGTATTGATCATTCTTTTCACAATGCTAGAAGGTATTTGTTGCTTGGAAGACATAAGAGTCTCTTGGATATTCAGACACTGGTAAACTCATCTGGACTTAAAAAATAAATAATATTTACAAAGTAGAGAACTTCTGAGGCCTGGACTGATCAACCGAGGCTTTTCCTGAGGCCCTGACAAGGCACTATATCCTTCTCCTCAAAATTTGCATGGTGTTTAGCAGAGCCAGTATTAGCCTGGGGACAAGCCTTGGGAGCTTTCCCCCCAGAAGCACTGATGTATGGGGAAGGAAGGAATGTAGCTCAGTCTCTAAAACTAGAATTATGCATAGTAGACCTGGTAATGACCTGGGGACTGGGCTGGCTCTTTTTCCTGCTGCTTCGTGCTCCTGGTGCTACTGTTGCTGGTTCTCACGTGGTCATGAGAAAAGAAGTGGTAAGGAGATTTTGGAAGCCAGGTGCTCTGGTGCAGGCCTGTAATCCCAGCACTCAGGGAGGAAGAGACAAGCAGATCTCTGTGAATTGGAGGGAGTCCAGGATAGCCAAGGCTACACACAGAAATCCTGTCTTGAAAAACCAACTCACCAAACAAAATAATAGTAAGAAGAAGATGAAGGATGAGGAGGAGGAGGAGCAGGAGGAGAAAGAGGAAGAGAAGGAGGAGAGAGTGATGACCAAGGCTCAGGATCCAAGGCTCCTCAGGTCCTCAAGATCGAGGCATCCCTTCCTAGCAGCAGCAGCAGCTGGAGAAGGAGCCCACAGAAGATTTTTGGGCAGGAAAGCTGGAAGACCTTTCTTCGCCAATTCTGCTCTGGAGAAGACTGGTAACTTAAAAAGCTTTTCTTTGTCTCCCACTTTTTGTGAAGAGAACCTCTTCCTATCTACACACCCCATTAACAATGTGCTTCAAGCTCCTCATTCAGCAGGCAGTGTTGTTTACTAAAGGGTACAAGACTTTGACAATGCACTCCCGTTTGTCCCTTTAGATGTCTGAAGACAGGCAGTCAGAGAGGCAGAGGAGAAGCCAGTTTATGTCACATACATGTGTCACCACCTTACACATGAGTCATTACTCTTTGCTGGGGTCCTGCCACAGAACAGCACACCTTTTGCAAGCCACATCTGCCATTTTCTGCATCAAAAATAAGACCAGTAGAATTTGGTGTGGTCACTATAGCTACATTTCAAATTGGCTAGCCTAATCAATGTTGTTTTAGATCTATGGCTACTTCAACATCCAGAGGGAGGAGACAGAACCCGTGAGGATTATTGGTAGGAGGAAATTGATTAAAGTGGCTGTGGTGAGCAAGGGACAATCTCCATTCACAAGTGTGGGGCCACATCCAAAAATGGATGAGGCTTTTACCTCGGTTACATAAGGCCAAGAAAGATGGCCAATAGGGGGTTCCCAACACACAGACACCTGCAGGCAATCTTTCCGCAGGGCCTTCTAGTACATGGAAAAAGAGCAACATCCCTGTAAGTTAAGTGCCCCTGACACCTGCCCACCTCAGGAGACAAGTGGCCTGAGCAGAGAGGGCATATCTGATCATGGGACAGTTTCTCCATCGGCTACTGGTAAGATGGAAGGGGCAGGGCCTGCAGCAGGTAGCTCCTCAGCATACCTCAGGTACGTGATGTCTATGTAGAACACTTGCCATTCCATCATGAAAGCTGACCTCTCAACTGTATCCCTAACATAGTCAGGTGAGGAGGAAGAGGAGGAGTGAGAGGAAGAGGAAGAAGGGGAGGAAGAAGAGGAAGAAGAGATGGAAGAGCAATAAGCAGATAAAACAAGTATAATCTGTGCAGTGTTCAAAAACAAAACAAGCTCATGAAATCGCGGTCCACTAAAGACTGGGGAAAAATCACCATTTTTCTTAAAATGGGCCAGTGTCAGTTCTTACCACATTAAAACAAATCTCATGGTGCTGAAAAAACATCTTAAAGTTGAGTCCAGAGTCTGCGTGCTATGCTAGCTAACCCTTGGGTCAGCCTTGCCCTTCCATGGACAGCAGCTGCAGTTTTATGCCCTCAGCAGAAGGCTGGGTGCAGAAGGCTATAGCTACTGACCTGGTGGTGTCTCCTCACACTAGTCAGGTATCTGGAAGTAGGAGATTCCATTCTCCTGGGTCCCTGCCCTCTGCAGATGTTGCCAGGAAGTTTCTGAGCAGCAGCCTAAGGTCACACCAAGCACCCCTTAGCCCTGTATAAGCACACCTCAAACTACTGCTTGTCTCAGCGCTTCCAGGTAGGGAATTGCCTGACACATGAGGAAGACAGACATAGAAACTTTGCAAAGGAACCTGCAAAGGCTTGCTACAAAATATCCTCCACTTAACACTTTTTTTTTTCATTTTTGGCTTTTTGAGATGGGGTTTCTCTGTGCTACTCCTGTTGTAGACCAGGCTGGCCTGGAACTCGCAAAGATCTGCCTGCCTTTTTCTCCCAGGTGCTGGGATTGCAGCCGTGTGCCATCTCATCTGGCCACCTAAGACTTATTTGTCACCTCAAGGAACCAGAACTATATTTAGGATTTGTAAGATAAGAAATAGCTGGGTGGGAGCCAGCCTTCCTTGCTGGGGAAACCTCTCCACAGAGCTCTTGCACTGCAGGAGGACTGGGGGCTTTCCCTGTTCATCACACATTTGCCAGGGCATCGGTGTCGACTCAGTGCCTGGCCCTGGACTTGGCACCTTGTCTCCTGGATGCTGTTCATACACTACATGGGTCTGGGCTGAAATAACGACATGCGAAAGCACATATGATGTGTGTGTGGGGGGCACAGACACAAAGAGCTGTTTATCTGTGCAATCCACACTGCAGAAGGAGATCCTTAGCACAGAGGGCATTTCCTCGCATTTCTCCATTTCCCTAAACACTGAGATACTTGGGGACATTTCAGCAAGGTCGGGGGGGGGGCACAGCAAGAGGGAGGTCCTCTTTGCCATCCCCTACATGATGGCATGGCCGGCCTTGGTCGCACATGCCTTTAGATCCAGCATTCAGGAAGGAAAGACAGGTGGATCGCTGTGATTTCACGGTCATTCTAGTCCACAAATTGAGTCAAGGACAGCCAAGGCTATACAGAAAGACCATGTCTCGAAAAATGAGAAAATAAAAAGGTCAAGCCGGTGTACCCCTGCATTTTCCTGTAGATTCTGAAGACTAGTCTATCCATTCCCAGGAGCTCACCCCCAAAACCATTGCAGGAATTTAGAATGCAATGTCTATCTGTCACTCTTCCAGGAATTTAACTACTGTTTTGAAAGCTACAAGGCCATGTATGCAAACAGCATAGTATGGCAACAATTCTTAAGGCACCTCAGAAAATGGCTCTGAGTGGCCCCTCCCAGCCAGTTCAGGAATAATTGAAACCCAGCTTTAGCAACACTCTTCCCCTGAGGGCCTGAAATCAGAAACACCAGATTGACACTCTCCATTCCAGAAACCTGACAAAATAGCTTCAACCACTGGGAACCAAGAGAAGATCTGTCCCCAGACAGAAGTTTGGACTTTCCCCCAAGGACTGTGGCTATCTGAAGCTAAGAAAAATGAGGTGGCACAGTTCAGCTATGTCCAGGTGTCCACCCCGCAAGGCAGGAAGGGTCTTTCTTACTTAAAGGGCCTCAGGAAGAAAGGTGGGCAGGGGAGTCTTTAGCCAGTCTCATTCTGGTGGAAAGGGAAGACATCAAGAGGAACAGGTAAGATGAACGCACATCAGGTGTACTTCAGGAAACCCTATTTTAGATAGGTATAGCTAGGTCATGTGAATGTCACGCAAGATCGGTCCCCACTATGGTCCACGAGTTACAGCCCCAACTCACTTTTCCTGAGAAGGTTTAGGATCTCATGGAGGGGAGGAACTTGACCTGAGCTGGAGACATCTGTGAGGCTTGTGAGTTCCCAGTCTGGACACATCCAGGTGAGGAGTCCAGGGACTATTTAAGGAAACCCTAGGCCTGCACACAGAAAGAGACTCACAAAAGCCTTCCCATGACTGCTATTACACAAACAGCCTTGGGCAGGGCTCTCTGTCTGAGCCCAGGCCCTCTTTCCTAGATGAAGTTGAGCAACTTGACCCAGCTCATCTGAGGAAAGGTCACCTGTGTCAAGATTCAAACTGAGAACTGACAGAGTTTCATTGTGCAAACACAGGATTCCAGGACCCTCCCTGCCCTCCTGCAGCCAGACTGGTTCTTTCTACCTCAGCTGGTCAGATATGCCTTATCATGCCTGGTCTCCCCTCTAGGCCTATTTCCTTTGTCCCGGTGACCCTGAAATGCAATTTTAGTTCTTCTGGTCTCTCAATCCCTCCCTGTGACAGGTGTCCTGAAGGACCAATCACAGGCCTTTTTGAAACTTATTCGCTGAGTTGGCCTGGTGTAGGGCCAGGTATTCCTCTGACTTGGCCTGTTGTAGGGCCAGGTACTGTGCTCTCATGACCACTGTCCGGATGGCATCCACTTTTTGCTTGATATGAGGTAGGCACCAAGCACGACTGGTTTAAACAGAACTAAGAACTTTTTTTCCTTGTGGCCATTTGTCCCTCTTGCCAGAGAGTTGCCCTTGACTTAGCATTTCAGCCTATAAAGTGGGAGAATTGGCAAAGTCATTCTCTTTTGTCACTTTTTTTCCTGGTGACATTAGGGGTTCTGTTATTGGGGCCTAGAAAGGCTGAAAAGCTAGTCAAGGGCTAGGTAATGGGGCACTTATCAAAAGCATCTCTTTAGCTGATCCAGTTGAAGAGACAGGGAGTAGTCACATCTGGGAGACTGGTTTACATCAACTTCCAGCAGGTCCAGCTCTCAGCAGCTCTGGATGGAGTCTGTTAGCCAGGTAAAAACCTGCTGAGACAAATACAGACTAGGAACAAAAGTTAAAGTTGTGTCTATAAGATTTCTATATGTTGAACTACCTCTGCATTCCCGGAATGGAGCCTACTTGGTCATGGCCAATGATATCTTTGATGTGTTCTTGGATTCGGTTTGTGAGTATTTTTTTTCATCAATGTCCATAAGGGAAATTGGCCTGAAATTCTTTTTCTTTGATGAGTCTTTGTGTGTTCTAGGTACCAGAATGACTTTGGCCCCATAGAGTGAGTTTGGCAATGTTCCTTCTGTTTTTGTTTTGTGCAGTAGTTTGAAGATTATTGGTTTTAGCTCTTCTTTGAAGGTCTGGTAAAATTCTGAGCTAAAATCATCTGGCCCTGAGGCTTTCCTGCCCTCCCCCATGGTTGGGAGACATTCAATGACTGCTTCTTTTTCTTAGGGGTTATGGAGATATTTAACTTGGTTTCCTGATCTTCATTTAGATTTGGTAAATAGAACCTACCAAGAAAATTATCCATTTCATTTAGATTTTCCAATTTTGTAAACTATGGTTTTAGGAAGTAAGACCTAATGTTTCTTCGTTTTTTTCTTCCCAGTGTCTGTCGTTCTGTTCTGTTTTTCCTTTCTGATTTTGTTGATTTGGATATTTTCTCTCTGCCTTTTAGTTAGTTTGGCTAAGTGCGTGTCTTTTGTCTATCTTGTTGACTTTCTTAAAGGACTGCCCTTTGATTCCGTTCATTCTTCCTCTTGTTCTCTGTTACTTTTTTGTTGACTTCAGCTTGAGTTTGATTATTTGCAGCCATCTACTCCTCTTGGGTGTGTCAGCCTCTTTTGCTGTGAAAGCTTCCAGAGGAGCTGTTAAGTGGCTAGTATGGAATCTCCCCAATTTCTGTATAAAGGCGCTTAGTGCTACAAACTTTCCTCTTAGTACTGCTTTCATTGTGTCTCATAAGCTTGGGTATGTTGTGCCTTCATTTTCATTGAATTTTAGACAGTCTTTAATTTCTTTTTCATTTCTTCCCTGGCCCAGTTGTCACTGAGTAGGGAGTTGCTCATTTTCCATGATTGTGTAGGGTTTTTGTTATTTCTGTTGTTGGGTATATTCAATTTTTTGTATAAGTTACAGGTCGCTTTGTGACCGATTATATATTGCCAATTTTCGAGAAGGTTCCATGTGGTGCAAAGAAGAGAGAATATTCCTTTGTGCTTGGGTGAAAAGTTCTGTAGATAACCATTGGGTCCATTGGATTCATTCCATCTCTTGGTTTCATTATTTGTCTATTTTGTTTCTGCCTCAGTGATCTGTCCATTGGTTAGAGTGGGGCACTGAATTCTCCCACACTTGAGGTGTCTGCACTGTTCAATGCTTTTAGCTTTAGTAGTAACTTTGTTCTGGTTTTGTTATCATTTTTTTTAAAATAAATCTGGGTGCTCTTGTACATTGTTCAAAGATGTTCTGAATTGGAATGTCCTCTGGGTAGGCTTTTCCTTTGGTGAGAATGGCATATTCTTCCCCATCTCTTTTCATTAATTTTGGTTGAAATTCTATTGCTTCATGCTGTACTACTCTATTAAGAGCTGGCTCTGGAGTTGGATTAGACACCCCATCTCCCAACCCAAGCATGCTTGTTTTAAAATTTCCTCCAGCATACCTGTCCTGGGTCACGAGACCATCTGACACAAGGAAAAAATAGAAAACAAAGCTAAACAGCCCAAGGGAAGACATTATGTGACTTCAGAGGGTAATATATAAGCTGTAGGTTAGGATCATAAAGAAAAAAATTTTTGAAAAATGTACTTATTATTTAGACAGCATGTGTGCCTGCACGCCAGAAGAGGGCACCAGATCTCACTATAGATGCTTGTGAACCACATGGTTAGTTGTTGGAAATTGAACTCAGTGTCTCTGAGCCAGGATTTGTAGTCTTACTGAATATCGTTAAAAATCCCTAAAGACAACTTAAACAACCTGCTGTTATCTTTTTCTGAGTTCCTGTAGATGTTGGGATTTTATAGTTTTCTGTTTAATGCCATCTACGATATGGATAACTATATTATTCTACAACTGATTGGCTTCCATGACAAATACTGAATAAGCTTTTCAGGTTATCTGCCTATATCTGCAGACCTCAGTCTAAACTATCTTGTTTGTAAGGACCAAACAAACCCTTTTTTGAAAAACAAACTGCATTTTGCAAAAGAAACTCCATTTTGTGTTAAACCTAGCCAAGGGCTGAACACAGATTCCAGACTAAGCACAAACTAGCCTAAACGGAAAAAATATTCCCTGGCAACACAATCAGCTCACCTTGGGAAAGTCCAAATATACTTTCTAGTGGTCAGCAGGTGGTCTGGCACATAGCAACAACCAATTAGGAGAGGCCAGGCCAAAGTTCCTAATGCCCCCATGACTGCTTCAGCCAATCTTTTCTATAGGCCAACTGGCCCTACACCTATTACCCAACCATGAAACTCTAAGTCTTGTAACTCTCTGCTTTCAGCCTTTCTGCCCAGATGTCATCCAATCATATACTTTAGAATCCATTTCTTTGTCTAAAACCTATAAAACCCCTCTCAATTGAGAGTCCAGGCCACTTCCCTGCCCCTGCTGCATCAGCACATTGGAGGTGTGTGCGGGGTTCGAACCTGCAATTCAGACACATTCTTGCCTCTGCATTTGTTTTGTTTTTGTTTTTTTGTTTTTCGAGACAGGGTTTCTCTGTGTAGCCTTGGCTTTCCTGGACTCACTTTGTAGACCAGGCTGGCCTCGAACTCACAGCGATCCGCCTGCCTCTGCCTCCCGAGTGCTGGGATTAAAGGCGTGAGCCACCACGCCCGGCGTTTCTTGCCTCTGCATTTGGACTTAGCTTTTGGGTGGTCTGTTCTGAGAGTCTCTCTAAATTTGGGCATAACATTGTTAATGACTCCAAATATGCCGACTTACGATAACCAGAGCTGGACTCGTGAACACTTAATATTCCGTCCAAAAAGTAGACAGGTAAGACGATTGGCCCTTCCTGGGAATATCCAGTCCAAATCCAGCGCACTTAGGAAAGCACTCACTGCCCCACCCACAAGAGTTGCTGCAGCACACACAAACAGGCTCCCTCTTCTCCACTGCATTCAGTAGTTTTGCCAACACTTTACACTTCACCCAGCCCTCAACGTGTCCATCAACTGGCAAGACAGGAGGCCGACCTGTCACTGCTCAAAGCTCCTACCTTGGCTTGCAAGCTCTGCCCACTATGTCTACATCATCAGCCTCAGCTGCACCTCAGCATCAAGCCCAGCCAACCACTACTACCTAAGTCATCACAGCCAACACTCACAACACCTCCAGCACAAGCTACCCCAGCAGAGACAGCTTCTGTCCCCCCACCCCCACCTACTGCTCTTTAACTGAGCACCTTACAGTTTCTCCCTGAGAATGTACAATACTTCCTCCAACAGACAGGGTTTTCAACCTATTGCTTGTGACACGCACACCAGCTGTCTTTGTTGTGGTTCCATTTGTAACAGTGGCAAAATTCGTTGTGAAATAGCAACGAAACACATGAGGGACTGTGCTAAGGAGTCACAGCATTAGGAAGGTTGAAACCCACTGCCCTTTCCTGACCTTTGCAACCACAGCCCCCACCCCCTACTCTACCTCAGCAGGTCACAGTGCCCCCCTGCTACAGGTGTTCTCTGCCAAAGGAAGTTCAAGTGAGGATTCAGCCTTCTGCCCCCTCCTCAGAAAGTGACCACTCACATCATAGCCTTGGCCTGGTGCTCTGCATTCCCTGCTCACTTATCTCACCACTCACACAGCCCAGCCCACAACAACTGCCACAGCAGAAACAGCCCTGGGCCCCCTTCTCCTTCAGCGGTTCTGGGCAACATTAAGTAGGGATCAAAAGTTATACTGACACAATCCAGCACTCAGTGAAAGGCCAGACCTCACTCAAGCCCTGCATCAGCAAGAGAGCTCAGCCCACTACCCTTCAGTCAGCTCTCACAACCCCACACTAGTATACACCTACACAGCCCTGTCCTGCTCTTAGGGTGACCCTGCCTCCTCTCAGGTCAACATCCAGAGCCCAGCCCAATTTTGTAAGTGATCACCTAGCCTCCCACCCTGGCAGCCCCTTACCTCCACTCTGCAGGATCCATAGCCACGCCCCCAAAACCTCACAACTACCTGCTTCCCTAGTAATCAGGTGGGGCCCCTCACATCCAGTTTGGCCCTCACACCCCTGCCTGAGTCTCTCTACCTCCCTGCCTCAGCTCTAAGCACTCCAGAACACCGCCCCTCCCCCACTTGGCCAGGTCTTATTCCCAAGGGATTCCACAGTGCACAGTTTCCTTCTCTACCTCTTACAAGGTCCAGATTCACCTACTCTTCCACCCTAGCCTACAAGCCCCGCCCACCACTATGACCTCAGCACTCACAGCCCCACCCACAAGACCAGCACCTGTACTCCTGATGCAGGACACTCTATCCTTACTTCCAAGTTTTCTCATAGACTCCTTTTCCATTCAGCCCTGGCCCATCCCCTGACACTCCTTTTTGACTTCTTTCTGGGCCAGCTGTTATGGACCCTTGCCCCTGCCCTCTTTAGAGGTCCTCAGGATGAGCCTGATCCAATGGTGGGCCTAATGGTTAGAGCAGCCTGCTGCACTGATCTCACAGACTGCCTGTTTGCAGAAGACCAAGCCTTTAATCCCACCACTTGGGAGACAGAGGCAGGCTGAGAACTGTGAGTTCCAGGTCAGCCTGGTATACAAAGGAAGTCCAGGACAGCAAGGGCTACACAGATAAACCCTGTCTCGGAAAAAAATATAAGAATGAAAAAAAAAAAGAAAAAGAAAAGAAAGTATGTGTCAGGGGCTGGGCAAAAGCATCTAAGTGGATGGTTGTAAACTTCCCTCAACAGTTTTATAGGAGGAGCTGGGGCAGGCCTGACCAATGGTACTCTGTGCTGCTGTGCATCCCCTCACCTGGGGTGGGGGTCTTAAGGCCTGAACCAGGATACATGGCCAGGACACTGTGAACTGCAGCACTGTGCTGCCTGGTGACCACAAGGCTGAACCCACCCTGGGACCCTAAGACTAAAAGCCTTGGAATCCACTCGAAGGGAAGGAAACAAGGAAACTCTGGAGCAGAGTTTGTGCCCTTTGCCCTTCACTGGCTGTGGTCTCCGTCCTGGAGGATCTCAAGCAGTGCTAGTCCTGCCACACCTCCTGCCACGCACTCTTCCTCCTTCTTCCTGAGTGTGGAGACAGGCAGGTGGAAAGCTCTGTGCTGCTCCTCCTGGGCCCTCCCCTTCTTGCTATTAGGCTGTGAGCTCAGTGAGGAGGCCCAGGTCACATGCCTTGTGTGCCCTGAAACTCCACTGACATTGATGCTCTGCTGCTTCTCAACAACATGCCCAGCTGTGGGCTTTTGCTTAAGGACAGGCCATGCAAACCTGGGGTTTGGTGCTCCTGTGCCTGTCTGTGAGGTTTGAGAGTCTGGGGTCAGGGAGGGGAAGTGGCACTCACTGGATAGGATGGAGGCCCTCTAGAGAAAGGCCCTCACAAGGTAGTGCCAACAGAAGTGGCCATGCCTGAGGGAACACAGAGGAGGGAGTGTCCCCTTGCCCTATTCAGGTGTCACCACTGTGTGAGTGGACATCAGCATAGAGACAGTCAGTCCTCTGATTGTCCTGCCTGCTGACTCACACTGAGGTCACTGCCTCCAGTACCAACCCTAACTTCAGCTGAGAAGCACCTACAGAAGAGACCATGCTGCCCCTTTTGGTCAACAAATTCTGGACTGTTAGGTCCAAAGACATCTAGTTCCCCTTCACCAAAAGGAACCGCTTCCCTTCTGTCAGGCAAAATGGGCAGATAGCTGTGTCTGATGCCTATGAGCACAACAAACCTCGTGCTGGCTTCCTGGCTACTTCAGTATGACAAATGCCTGTTTAAAAATCAGTGAGTTGTGATTTAAAAAAAAAAAACCATACAGGAAGGATTACTAAGTATGGTTTCTGGGACTATCTATCTGCTTGGGCAACCTGTGGGTTGTTAGAAACCGGAAAATGCAAGTGATGAGTGAAGTGGTATTTTAAACACTGTATATCAGTCTCCATGGACCTCAAAGCCATAAGCCTTATAGGTCATTAAGATGCAGGGGGCACAGAGGGACCTCCCAATAACAAATAAATATGGATAGTTGATGATATGCCAGCATCATTCAAGAGAGCAGTGCAAGGCAGCACATGAAAATCACCCAGAAGATCAGTTACATCAGTCTGATACTTTCAGTTATTATGTAGTGAGGGTCAGATATTTTAAAACCTTTATTTGATAAAGGTGGGGTAGTCTTTAGCCAGATTCATTCTGGTGGAAAGGGAAGACATCAAGAGGAACAGGTAAGATGAACGCACATCAGGTGTACTTCAGGAAACCCTATTTTAGATAGGCATAGCTGGGTCATGTGCATGTCATGCAAAATTGGTCCCCACCCCCACCCCCCATGGTTGACAAATGACAGCACCAGCTCACTTCTCCTGAGAGGGTTTAGAATCTCATGGAGGGGAGGAACTTGACCTGAGCTGGAGACATCTGTGAGGCTTGTGAGTTCCCAGTCTGGACACATCCAGGTGAGAAGTCCAGGGACCTTTTACAGAAACTCCAGCACACAAGCAGGGACTCACAAAAGCCTTCCCAGGACTGCTATTACACAAACAGTCTTGGGCAGGGCTCTCAGTCTGAGCCCTCTGGCCTCTTTCCTGGCTTAAGTTGAGCAACTTGACCCAGCTCATCTGAGGAAAGGTCACCTGTGTCAAGATTCAGACTAGGAACTGACAGAGTTTCATTGTCCAAACACAGGATTCCAGGACCCTCCCTGCCCTCCTGAACCCAGACTGATTCTTTGCCCCTTAGCTGGTCAGATATGCCTTATCATGCCTGGTCTCCCCTTTAGGCCTATTTCTTAACCTTTTTCCCAGTGTCCCTGAAATCCAATTTTAGTTCTTCTGGTCTCTCATTTCCCCCCTCTGACAGGTCCCCTGAAGGCCCAATCACCAGTCTCCCTGAAACTTCTTCGCTGAGTTGGCCTGCTGTAGGGACAGATATTCCTCGGACTTGGCCTGTTGTAGGGCCAGGTACTGTACTCTCATGACCATTATCCGGCTGGCATCCACTTTTTGCTTGATATGAGGTGGGCACATATCACAACTGGTTTAAACAGAACTAAGAGCTTTTTTTCCATGTGGCCATTTGTCCCTCCTGCCAGAGAGTTGCCCTTGACTTAGCATTTCAGCCTATAAAGTGGGACAATGGGCAAAGTCATTCTATTCTGTAACTTTTTTCCAGGTGACATTAGGGGCGCTGTTAATGGGGCCTAGAAAGGCTGAAAAGCTAGTCAAAGGCTAGGTAATGGGGCACTTACCAAAAGAATCTGTTTAGCTGATCCAGTTGAAGAGACAGGGAGTAGTCACATCTGGGAGACTGGTTTACATCAACTTCCAGCAGGTCCAGCTCTCAGCAGCTCTGGATGGAGTCTGTTAGCCAGGTAAAAACCTGCTGAGACAAATACAGACTAGGGACAAAAGTTAAAGTTGTGTCTATAAGACAGCTGGGGTAGGCTTATGCCATTAGACCAAGTAAAAGCGTGGACATTCTTTTCTCAGTCCAGAAGACTTGGTATACAGATTGGACAGACTTGTTTCCAGCATGATGAGAGGCACCCTCAGGTCTACATTCAGAATACCACCCAAGGGAAATTAAAATCTTGGGCTTGGGACTGATTAGTAAGTAGTCAGTGCTCCAGCTTATCAGAACTTTTATCCCTGATCTCTCCAAGGCCTTTGTCATGAAGTGGTGTCGGATTTTGTCACATGGTTTTTAGCATCTAATAAGATGATCATGTTTTGTTTTTCTTACGTTTGTTTATATGATTGATTACATTGATGGATTTTTATATGTTGAACCTCCTCTGAATTCCCAGGATGGAGCCTTCTTGGTCATGGTGAATGATATCTTTGATGTGTTCTTGGATTCGGTTTGTGGCTATTTTTTTTCCATCAATGTTCATAAGGGAAATTGGCCTGAAATTCTTTTTTTTTTTTTAATGGATCTTTGTGTGTTTTAGGTACCAGAATGACTGTGGCCCTATAGAGTGAGTTTGACAATGTTCCTTCTGTGTCTATTTTGTGCAATAGTTTGAAGAGTATTGGTATTAGCTCTTCTTTGAAAGCCTGGTAGAATTCTGAGCTAAAATCATCTGGCCATGAGGGTTTCCCGCCCTCGCCCCTGGTTGGGAGACATTCAATGACTGCTTCTTTTCCTTAGGGGTTAAAGAGGTATTTAACATGTTTTCCTGATCTTGATTTAGATTTGGTAAATGGAATCTACCAAGAATATTATCTGTTTCATTTAGATTTTCCAATTTTGTAGACTATGGTTTTTTGAAGTAAGACCTACTATTTCTTTGTTTTTTTTTCCCTCAGTGTCTGTTGTTCTGTTCTGTTTTTCCTTTCTGATTTTGTTGATTTGGATATTTTCTCTCTGCCTTTTAGTTAGTTAAAAGGTCTGTTATAGGTTTTAGACAAAGAAATGGGTTCTACAGTATAAGATTGGATGACATCTGGGCAGAAAAACGGCAAGCAGAGAGTTACAAGACTTAGACTTTCATGGTTGGGTAATAGGTGTAGGGGCCAGTTGGCCTATAGAAAAGATTGGCTGAAGCAGTCATGGGGGCATTAGGAACTTTGGCCTGGCCTCTCCTAATTGGTTGTTGCTATGTGCCAGACCACCAGCTGCTCAGCTTGACCAGCAGAGAGTGTATATGGACTTTCCCAAGGTGAGCTGATTGTGTTGCCAGGGAATATTTTTTCTGTTTAGGCTAGTTTGTGCTTAGTTTGGAATCTGGGTTAAACCCTTGGCTAGGTTTAACACAAAATGGAGTTTCTTTTGCAACATGGAGTTTCTTTTTCAAAAGGGAGTTTGTTTGGACCTTACAAACAAGATAGTTTAGACTGAGGGTTTTATTTTATGTTTTAACCCATTTGTGTGTGTCTGTAGATATAGGCAGATACCCTGAAAAGCTTATTCAGTATTTGTCATATGAGCCATTCAGTTGTAGAATAATATAAATATCCATATCCTAGATGGCATTAAACAGGAAGCTATAAAACCCCAACATCTACAGGAACTCAGAAAATGCTAACATCACGTTGTTTCAGTTTTCTTTAGGGATTTTTTAACGATATTCAATAAGACTACAAATCCTGGCTCAGAGACACTGAGTTCAATTTCCAACAACTAACCATGTGGTTCACAAGCATCTATAATGAGATCTGGTGCCCTCTTCTGGCGTGCAGGGGCACATGACGTCTAAATAACAAATACATCTTTAAAATTTTTTTCTTTAAGATCCTAACCTACAGCTTATATATTAGCCCTCTGATGTCACATAATGTCTTTCCTTGGGCTTTTTAGCTTTGTTTTCTATTTTTGTCCTAGTGTCAGATGGTCTTCTGACCCGGAACAGGTATGCTGGAGGAAATTTTAAAACAAGCATGCTTGGGTTGGGAGACGGGGTGTCTAATCCAATTCCAGAGCCAGCTCTTTAGTAGAGTAGTACAGCATGAAGCAATAGAATTTCAACCAAAATTAATGAAAAGACATAGGGAATAATACGCCATTCTCACCAAAGGAAAAGCCTAGCAAGAGGGCATTCCAATTCAGAACAATTTAGAACAATATGCAACAGCACCCAGATTTATTTTTAAAAAAATGAAAACAAAACCAGAACAAAGTTGCTACTAAAGCTAAAAGCGTTGAACAGTGCAGATACCTCAATTGTGGGAGAATTCAGTGCCCCACTCTAACCAACGGACAGATCACTGAGGCTGAAACAAAATAGACAAATAATGAAACCAACAGATGGAATGAGTCCAATAGACCCAATGGTTATCTACAGAACTTTTCACCCAAGCACAAAGGAATATTCTCTCTTCTCTGTGCCACATGGAACCTTCTCGAAAATTGGCAGTATATAATTGGTCACAAAGCAAACCGTAACTTATACAAAAAATTGAATTTACCCATTGTGCTTTCTCAGATCACCAGGGGTTAAAATGGATCTCAACAACAGAAATCACAAGAACCCTACACAATCATGGAAAATGAGCAAACTCCCTACTCAGTGAAAACTGGGCCAGGGAAGAAATGACAAAGAAATTAAAGACTGTCTAAAATTCAATGAAAATGAAGGCACAACATACCCAAGGTTATGTGACACAATGAAAGCAGTACTAAGAGGAAAGTTCGTAGCACTAAGCGCCTTCATATAGAAATTGGGGAGATTCCATAGTAGCTACTTCACAGCTCCTCTGGAAGCTTTCTCAGCAAAAGAGGCTGACACAACCAAGAGGAGTAGATGGCTGCAAATAATCAAACTCAAGCTGAAGTCAACAAATAAGTAACAGAGAACAAGAGGAGGAATGAACAGAATCAAGGGGCAGTCCTATAAGAAAGTCAACAAGACAGACAAAAGACACACACTTAGCCAAACTAACTAAAAGGCAGTGAGAAAATATCCAAATCAAGAAAATCAGAAAGGAAAAACAGAACATTACAACACACACTAGAGAAAAAAAACCCTAAAGAAACATTAGGTCTTACTTCAAAAAACCATAGTCTACAAATTTGTAAAGTCTAAATGAATGGACAATCTTTTTGGTAGATTCCACTTACAAAATCTAAATCAAGATGAGGAAACAAGTTAAATATCTCCATAACCACTTAGGAAGAGAAGCAGTCATTGAATGTCTCCCAACCAGTGGGAAAAAAGCCTCAGGGCCAGATGATTTTAGCTCAGAATTCTACCAGACTTTCAAAGAAGAGCTAATACCAATACTCTTCAAACTACTGCACAAAATAGAAACAGAAGGAACATTGCCAAACTCACTCTATAAGGCCACAGTCATTCTGGTACCTAAAACACACAAAGACCCGTCAAAGAAAAAGAATTCTAGGCCAATTTCCCTTGTGAACATTGATGAAAAAAATAGTCATAAATCGAATCCAAGAACACATCAAAGATATCATTCGCCATGACCAAGAAGGCTCCATCCTGGGAATGCAGAGGAGGTTCAACATATAAAAATCCATCAATGTAATTCATCACATAAACAAACGGAAAGAAAAACAAATCATGATCATCTCATGAGATGCTAAAAATCATGTGACAAAATCCAACACAACTTCATGATAAAGACCTTGGAGAGATTAGGGGTAAAAGTTCTAATAAGCTGGAGCACTGACTACTTACTAATCAGTCCCAAGCCCAAGATTTTAATTTCCCTTGGGTGGTATTCTGAATATAGACTTGAGGGTGCCTCTCAGCATGCTAGAAACAAGTCTGTCCAATCTGTATACCAAGTCTTCTGGACTGAGAAAAGAATGTCCACGCTTTTACTGGGTCTCAAAGGCATAAGCCTACCCCAGCTGTCTTATAGACACAACTTTAACTTTTGTCCCTAGTCTGTATTTGTCTCAGCAGGTTTTTACCTGCCTAACAGACTCCATCCAGAGCTGCTGAGAGCTGGACCTGCTGGAAGTTGATGTAAACCAGTCTCCCAGATGTGACTACTCCCTGTCTCTTCACCTGGATCAGCTAAACAGATGCTTTTGGTAAGTGCCCCATTACCTAGCCTTTGACTAGCTTTTCAGCCTTTCGAGGCCCCAATAACAGCACCCCTAATGTCACCAGGAAAAAAAGTGACAGAAGAGAATGACTTTGCCCATTGTCCTACTTTATAGGCTGAAATGCTAAGTCAAGGGCAACTCTCTGGCAGGAGGGACAAATGGCCACAAGGAAAAAAGCTCTTAGTTCTATTTAAACCAGTCATGCTTTGTGCCCACCTCATATCAAGCAAAAAGTGGGTGCCATTCGGATAATGGTCATGAGAGCACAGTACCTGGCCCTACAACAGGCCAAGTCAGAGGAATACCTGTCCCTCCAGCAGGCCAACTCAGGGAAGAAGTTTCAGGAAGACCTGTGATTGGGCCATCAGGGGACCTGTCAGAGGGGGGGAAATGAGAGACCAGAAGAACTAAAATTGGATTTCAGGGTCACCAGGACAAAGGTTAAGAAATAGGCCTAAAGGGGAGACCAGGCATGATAAGGCATATCTGACCAGCTAGGGGCAAAGAAGCAGTCTGGCTGCAGGAGGGCAGGGAGGGTCCTGGAATCTTGTGTTTGGACAATGAAACTCTATCAGTTCTCAGTTTGAATCTTGACACAGGTGACCTTTCCCCAGCTGAGCTGGGTGAAGTTGCTCAACTTCATCCAGGAAAGAGGGCCTGGGCTCAGACTGAGAGCCCTGGCCAAGGCTGTTTGTGTAATAGCAGTCCTGGGAAGGGTTTTGTGAGTCCCTGCCTGTGTGCTGGCCTGGAGTTTCCTTAAATAGTCCCTGGACTTCTCACCTGGATGTGTCCCGCCTGGGAACTCACAAGCCTCACAGATGTCTCCATCTCAGGTCAAGTTCCTCCCCTCCATGGGATCCTAAACCCTCTCAGGAGAAGTGAGCTGGGGCTGTCATTTGTCGACGGCGGGGGATGCGGGGGGGGGGGGGGACCGATTTTGCGTGATGTGCACATGACCCAGCTATGCCTATCTAAAACAGGGTTTCCTGAAGTACACCTGATGTGCGTTCATCTTACATGTTCCTTTTGATGTCTTCCCTTTCCTCCAGAATAAATCTGGCTAAAGACTCCCCTGTCCCACCTTACATCCTGAGCTACTTTAAGGAAGAAATACCCTTCCTGCCATGTGGGGTAGACACCGGGACATAGCTGAACTGTGCCACCTCATTTTTCTTAGCTTCAGATAGCCATAGTCCTTGGGGGAAGTTCCAAATTTGTATCCCTTTTACCCTACAAAATTGTCCCCAATTGCTGATATGATTCCAATCCTAGGTACTAGTCATCACCACCCAGAGATACCTCACTCACCCTAACTCAAGATGCCTAAGAGAGGCCATCCACAGCAGCTTCCCCTTAGAGCTCCACAGGAAACAGAATATGGGTATAACATAACAATATTTTTTTTTACATATCAATATTTCCTTGTAGTCCCTGCTAGCAATCAATCAAGGCACAGACGCATGTTATATTTTAAAGTAGCCTTAGTTAACCTGGGGCAGGGCAGATATCAATCCTCTAAACTACTTCCCATGGTGTGGCAGGCATGTGATCCCTGCCTCAATCCCATGCCATTTGCTTCCAATAACTTCTATCAAGCAACCTCACACCCATAACGCCAAATTCTTGCTAATGTTCTTCATCTGGGCCGAATTCTCCATCCACTCTGGCCATGTGCTTCTCCTCCATCTATCCCATGGCTGCCTACCTCTCCTCTCCTCAGGTCTCTTTCCTTCCTCCTCTTGGCAGTCCTCCCTTCTTCTTCCCAGGATTCCTCTCTCTCCTAGCCACACCTATCTCCTCTGCCCTGCCCAGGCGGGATGGCTTTTTATTAAGGAAAAGGTGGGTCAAAGAGACAGCAAGCAGTAATTAGCACCATCCCCCAACAAAACAGACTTGATGTGGTCCCTGCTTGTGGAGTTGGTTCAGTCCCATCAAAGGTTAATATCCTTTTTAAATTTTTAATTTTATTAATTTATTCAGATTACAATACAATTGCTATCCTGTCTCTCATATCCTCCCATTCTACTCTCCTGCTTTCACTCTACTCACCTCCACAAGGTCTGAGACCCAGCTGGACATAGGCTATCAAGTCTCATCTTGGTAGCCTGCTTATTCTTTCTTTGATTGCCAGCAGGCCTCCCCACCAATGGGAGGTGGTCACATATGGGGCACCAGAGTCTTACTGTGCTTGCTCACCTAGATGGATGGATGATCATGGACACCTTCTCTGGTAACTTCACATGGCTCCCTCTACTGCCTTGGTATATATACCCTTCCCTCACTGGGCAAGTTCATCCTCCTGGGGAGGAGAGGAGAGTGAAAATGGAGCCCATCTGAGCACCTGTAGTATGTTTCTCAAGACTGGCAAGAGGAGCAGGCGTCCACTCTTGTCTTGGGGATTCTGAAGGATGTCCTATTGACTCCTCAAAAGTCCCCTGCTGACCCCCATCAGTGACATCCACACTTCAGGTCAAGGTCAGTGATGATCCCCGCCTCAGCGATGCCCTTGAGCAGAAAATCAGAGGTGGCGTCTCTGGTCCACAGTGTTCCCCACCACCAGGCCCAGCTGACCGTAGGGAGAGCTTATTCATGTGCTGACTCAGAGGTCTCCTTGCTCCTCCTTCTGACCCTGCTCTCTTACGTCTACATATCTTAGGCCTTTCTCCCTGGGACAAGTCCAGCTCTTCTGCCACCTCAAGTACTGCAAGCAGAAGCAAAGATGCCCACGGTAACAACACCAAGGACCCCCGGGACTGAGGGAGTGTGGAAGCCCTCCTGTGCTGTGTAGGGATAGTTGGACCTCTAAAAATACCTCCTGTGTGTTTGTCTACAGTGCCCTACTGGGCAAAGGGCTGACTCCAGCAACTGGGAACCTGTTTGGCACAGTGCTCCCTCACCACACGGGTACAGCTGTGAGGTCCTCTCTCTGCACTGTGTCTTCTGCCATCCGTTCTCAGGTCTGACTCTCACCCTGGGGATGATGGGATCCTCTTTCAGGGAAACCAGACCGTCTGACCCAGAGGATCTCAAGTGCTTGTTTCTGGACTAGAGCCATCACTGTCTGCTCTCAGGCTCCTGTGCTAAATCCCCAAGGAGGAGCCCCTGGGCACAGCCCTCCTGGCTGGCATGCTAACCACAGCATGAAGCAACACTATTTGTGGCCCACCTATCCTGAGAAAGGCCCCTTGAGCCCACGCTAAGCTCTCACCCATATACTTCAAAAGGGAATTGAGGCTTTCCCCTTCCAGGAATCTCACAAAATGGCTCTGAGACACCCCAACCCCCAAGGTCCCTGATGCAGATGGGGATGCAGAAGCTTGGGGAGCTGCCCTTTCTTCCTCTAAGTCACATGAGATTTGTTGCCAGACCCACAGCAGGATACACTGCCCTTGACTGTCAGTGCCCATGGACATGTGTTGCAGCTTCTGAGTCCTAGTGTGAACTTCAGTCTTGACTAAGTCCTGGGGCCCCTTTCTTTCTGGGAACCTCTCAAATGCCTTCTATCCACAGAGGCCCCAGAGTGTGAAGGGAGGGGGCTCACTGCCCCATGTTGGTACCTGCTGGGTGCAGCTCACCAGACCATCTGACCTAGATTACCTGAAGTTGTTGTAACCAGACCAGAGCTCCCACAGTGCCCTCTCAGGACCTGTGCCTACCCTACACGCTACTCACTCATCTTTTCCTCTGGGAGTGCCTAAAAATGATGTCTCTGCTGGGTTCCCCAGAATGGAAGGAAAGGGTTCATCCATACAAGTATGGGGCATTTAGATCTAGGCTGACCACAGGGACGAAGCTGTGTGACTTCCAGACCCCTGGTCCTCAAATAGAGGCCTTTAGTGTCCTTGAGAAGTACCTACCTGAATTCAGAAAGATCAGGCTGTCTTTCTCCATTTGAGAAACCTCACAAAATGGTGTGAAGAGGGGACATTCCCAATGCTAGGATGCCTGACATTTTCTCATCTGGGAAGTGAGGAGCTGACTGTGAACCTCCAGGTGCAGTTCCTTGAGGGGAGAGAAATGCAGAGAAAGGGGAAGGTGCAGGGGACAGCCAGGTAGCCACAATGAAGTTTCCTGAACAAACTTTACTAAATCCTCCTGTTTGTTGGACACATGTTAAGATCTCTGCCATCACTGCACTAGAGAACTGAGCTGCAATGCTATCTTATGGTTGTGGGGACAGATCACAGGAAAACAGTGGTAACTGCTCATGCCTGAGGATCTGTCTGATTACCTCCCTGGAACCTGCATAAACAGTGGGATGCAGCAGCTAGCACCTGATGCAGGAATCCTAGCCCTCCTTTGGCAAGATGGCAGGAGAGGCAGGAGAATGGGCCAGAATCTCCCAGGCAGCCAGCTTGGACTGCATACTGCAGCAGCAGCAGAAGCCAGTGAGGCACCAACATCACAAGGTGGAAGGAAGAGCCAACTTGAGATATATTCTCTGGCTCCCCACCAGCACTGAGGCATGCATGGGTCCACCCTCACACTCTCCTATACAGAGACACAAATGGTTTGTTTGTTTGTTTGTTTGTTTTAACAAATTGGCCTGGTGCTAGAGCTTTGCTGAGCACTTGCTGATATTGCAGGAGGAAGGTTCAGTTTCTAGCACAGACATGCAGACTCAAAAGCATGTGGAACTCTGGTTCCATGAAATGTGTCATCCTCTTCTGTCCTCTGGGGATACCAGGGACACGTGCAGAACACTTCACATGTAGGCAACACACTAATACACCCTTAGTAGTCATCTCTGTCTCTCCTGACAAGACAGGTGGAAGAGGCCTTGCCTAGGAACTCTAGGCCTCACTGTCCCATGATTCTACCCTGTGTGTGAGGAGGAACACGTGGAGAGGGCAGAGGTGAACCATGCCCTACACGTCCTGTGTCCTCTGTAACTCTAACACCAGGGCAGGATTCCTGTCTGCACAAAATTTGGCTTTCCTGTTTGGGGGTGATGGGGATACAGCCTTTCTGACTGTATATGTTATTCTAGTGTTCAGCCACCAAGGAGGCCCCAGCCCGAGTCCTCCATGCCACGTCCAGCAGCACAGCAGCTTGGAGCAGTTTTCCCTTCTCTCAGCCCTAAGTCATTCATCCCGCCTCAGGCCCTGTTCCTGGTTAATAATTCTGAGACCCTTAAGGGATTTTTTTTACTCCACCGACTTGAGGCCACTAGCCAAAGGTGACCCCTCTGCAACATTGCTGTCCTTGTGCTGTGAAGGGAATTCTCACCTGTCCTCCTGACAGGGTTGGGGCACTTGAGCGACACCATTTCCTAGAAGAGGGTGGACCAGCCTTAAGGCTGCCTGCTAACCCAGCACCTCTCACAGAGCAGCTGGTGTTCAGCGAGAGCATGCAGAAGAAATTGCTTTCACCTTCCCTTCGCCTTCACTGCAGGTAACCAGAACAGGAGACTAAAACTGAGGAAGCAATGGAGATCATTTTATTCTGTTTGTCAGGAAAAGGCCAAGGCCTTCCCCACTGCCTGGCAACGTCCACTTAGAATGCCATGGGAGCTTGAGAAATAGTACAACTTAGACGGAAGTCATTCTCGTTGGTTTACACAATGATACCCTTCTCCTGAAGTGGATGAACAACAGCATGGGCATTGCTAAATCCATTTGCACACTTAAGACATCCCAGGTCCATGAGCCTTGTAGTAAAGGTCACAACAGTCTATAACAACTACACAACCTCAAGCCACCCAGATGGGACAGAGTAGAGGGAAGAACAGAAGAGAGTGGTTCCCACAGCTCCTCCCACCATGTGTCACATGATGGCATGGTACTTAGATGACTGACTCTGCCTGTCCTGGGGTTGGATGGGAACTGCCCGTGTGGGAAGTAGAACTTGTGCAGGGCAGAGCCAGAAGGGCCATCTGCCCGGCCCTCCTGGCCTAGACCCTGTCTATCTCCTCTCTCAGAGCCTCTGCATATCTAAAGGGGTAGGCTCTGGGATCCTGCTTAAAGATGCTGGCAAAAAACTTGAGTAATTTCATCTTGGTGGTTTCAGCGCGGGCTCTTGGGCCCCACAGGAACTCATAGGAAGGAGGATCGCTGTCAGGCACCTGCCTGTATTCCAGGTACCCTTCCTGCACAAAATGCTCCGTGATGAGACGTCTGGGCTCCCCGTACATGAAATGCTCACTGTCCGCATACACCCCATGTTGTTCAGTACGCGCCACAAGGCCTGCTCACTAGCGCAGTTGTCCTCTATGAAGATGATGCACAGCACGATTAGTAGCAGGCCTGTCTTGGGTACGCCTGGAAAACCTTGCTGAGTCCCATGGTAGGTGATCCCAAGGGCAAGGGCAACAGAGTAGATGTGGTCAGGGGCGTTTCTTTCCACTATCTCCAGGCCAAAGAGAAGCCTCAAACAATCAGATGCCTTAGAAAAGATGACCGGGTAGTATTCCTCGTAACCACGGAGGACTATGTACAGAATCTGAGCCTTAGATGTCAGTTACTTGCTAGTGTAGTTGAGGAGAAGGAAGTGAACCACATCAATCATCTTTCTGTTGAGGACACCTTGTGAGGGAGAGTGTGGGTCAGCCAGTTCTGTTCCTTGGCTGCCAGAAGACTCAACAGATGATGCCCTACTGGCAGGGCCGCTGGCATAGTCAGGAGAGGAGGCTCTCTGAGGCCACTGGGGAGAGCCCAGCATATCACCCACAGATGGATGCCCTGAGGGTGGTGGTGGCCTCCACCTCACCTGCCTCAGTTCCTGGGATATGGGCACGCTCCAGGCCCCTTGCCCTGCTCTGGGACTGAGTGCTGTCTGGGAGGTTGCCTGTGTGTCTGCTGTCAGTTGGATCCATGCTGATTTCCTTGGGAACACAGGAATGGACTTGTTGCAGCTCAGATGGATGAAGATTCACAGGTCTGCGATGGGTGGGGGTGGGGGGTAGGGGAGGAAAAATGAAAGAGTGAGTTGAATCTGACACCTGTAGGTTGGGCAGCTTTCAAAACCTGTTGCAGGGTTTTGCCTGGGGGGGGGGGCAGTGCCCTATGGCCAAAGGACTCTGGTCCTGCATGTGCCTCTGAGTGCAAGAATTCTCACTCTGGCACACTCCCACACCTGGCAATACTGTACCCTGACATGATGGCTGAGCCTGGGGCAGGGACCCACTTGCCCTGTAGTGGAATCTGCAGTGATGGCCACCTGGCCTGGCCTCCTCTCTGCTCTATTAGGAGTTTCCAAAGTCCACATGAAGTGCATCTTAGCTCTTGTTCCTGGAACCCCAGTTTTCCACGGCCGGAGTGGCAGCTCCCCCTCAGGGTTCTATAGGCATCAGCATAGAGCCATGCCCATGCATGCTTTATGCAGTCCTCTCTCTGGGGGACAGGGCCTTCTCACATGTTCATTAATAACCAGGACAGCTTATCTGGTTGCCAATACCTACCTCCTCTGTCAAACACACCTGGCTCCCTCTTGCCTCCAATGGTACCCCATGCTCCAAAGGCTCATCTTCCTGAGAGAGGACACAAAAGTCATGATGAATCACCTCTGGAACTGCGTGGCAGGGGTGACTCAAGAGCCAAAAGGGTTTCTGCATTGGTGGCACATGCCATTAGACCCAGCATTCAGGAGGAAAAGGCTGGTGGATTGTTTTGAGTTCGAGGTCATTCTTGTCCACAAAGTTAGTCAAGGACAGCCCTGGCTATACAGAGAGACTGTGTCTGGAAACACAAGAAAATAAAAGATCAAAATGGCTGGCCACTGTATTTTCCTGCAGATTCTAAAGACTAGTCTATCCATTCCCACGAGCTCCCCCCCAAAACCACTGCAGGAATTTAGAATGCTATGTCTATCTGTCACTCTTCCAGGAATTTAACGACTGTTTTGAAAGCTACAAGGCCTTGTATGCAAACAGCATAGTATGGCAACAATTTTTAAGGCACCTCAGAAAATGGCTCTGAGTGGCCCCTTGACACCCAGTTCAGCAATAATTGAAACCCAGCTTTAGTAACACACTTCCCCTGAAGGGCCTGAAATCAGAAACACCTGATTGACACTCCATTCCAGAAACCTAACAAAATGGCTTCAACCACTGGAAACGAAGAGAAAATCTGTCCCCAGATAGAAGTTTGGACCTTCCCCCAAGGACTGTGGCTATATGAAGCTAAGAAAAATGAGGTGGCACAGTTCGCTTATGTCCAGGTGTCCACCCCGCAAGGCAGGAAGGGTCTTTCTTACTTAAAGGACCTCAGGATGAAAGGTGGGGCAGGGGAGTCTTTGGCCAGATTCATTCTGGTGGAAAGAGAAAACATCAAGAAGAAGAAGAGGTAAGATGAACGCACATCAGGTGTACTTCAGGAAACCTTATTTTATTTAATTTTATTTTTATTTTTTATTTTTATTTATTTATTTAAACACATTTTTATTGAAAACTAAAATAATCCATATTACATCTCATTTTCTAACCCATCACATACATCCTCCCATTCCTCCCTCCCTCCCACATTCACCCGAATCCCCCTTCCCTATGACTGTGACCAAGGGGGACCTCCTCCCCCTGAATATGGTGCTAGGGTATCAAGTCTCTTCTTGGTAGTCTGCTATCCTTCCTCCGAGTGCCATTGGGCCTCCCTGTCAAAGGGACATGGCCAAATATGGGGCACCAGAGATCCTGTGAAAGTCAGTCCCCAGTCTCCACTTAACTGTGGAGAATGTCCTGTCCCTTGGTTAGATCTGGGTAGGGGTTTGATGATGGCTGCATGTTTTGTCCTTGGTTGGTGCCTTTGATCAAGCAGAACCCCTGGGCTCAGATCCACCCATCATAATGTTCCTCTTGTAGGTTTCTAGGACCCTCTGCATCCACCTACTTCCTTATCCCCTATATTTTTCTCACCTAGAGTCTCGATAGGATGTTCTCCCCTCTGTCCCACTTTCCTGGTAGGTACAGATTTTCATGGGACCTGCCCCTTGGGCTAGTGTCCAGTTATAAGTGAGTATATACCATTTGAGTCTCTCTGCTTCTGGGTTAGCTCACTCATTATGATCATTTCTAGTTCAATCCATTTGTCCACAAATTTCAGGAATTCCTTGTTTTTAATAGCTGAGTAGTATTCCATAGTGTAAATGTACCACAGTTTCTTTCTCCATTCTTCTACTGAGGGACACTTAGGCTGTTTCCATGTTCTGGCTATTATGAATAAGGCTGCTATGAACATGGCTGAGCAAATTTTCTTGTTGAGTGCTGGAGCATCTTCTGGGTATATTCCAAGGAGTGGAAGAGCTGGGTCTTGAGGAAGCCCTATTCCCATTTTTCTAAGGTAGCACCAGATAGATTTCCAAAGTGGCTGTACTAGTTTGCATTCCCACCAGCAATGAAGCAGTGTTCCTCTCTCTCCACATCCTCGCCAGCATGTGTTGTCACGTGAATGTTTGATTTTAGCCATTCTGATGGGTGTAAGATGGAATCTCAGAGTTGTTTTGATTTGCATTTCTCTGATGACTAGAGATGTTGAGCATTTCTTTAAGTGTTTCTCAGCCATTTGATATTCCTCTGTTGAGAATTCTCTGTTTAATTCTGAGCCCCATTTCTCAATTGGGTTATTTGGTTTAGTGGCATTTAATTTTTTGAGTTCTTTATAAAGTTTGGATATTAGACCTTTGTCAGATGCAGGGTTGGTGAAGATTATTTCCCAGTCTGTAGGCTGTCGCTTTGTTCTGTTGACAGTGTCTCCTGCCTTACAGAAGCTTCTCAGCCTCATGAGGTCCCATTTATTAATTGTTGTCCTTAAGGCCTGGGCTGTTGGTGTTCTGTTCAGGAAGTTGTCTCCTGTGCCAATGTGTTCCAGGCTCTTCCCCACTTTTTCTTCTAACTGATTTAGTGTCTCTGGTTTTATATTGAGGTCTTTAATCCATTTAGACTTGAGCTTTGTGCATGGTGACAAGTATGGGTACAATTGCATTTTTCTACATGTAGAAATCCAGTTAGACCAGCACCATTTGTTGAAGATGCTATCCTTTTTCCATTGAATAGATTTGGCTTCTTTGTCAAAAATCAGGTGACTATATGTGTGTGGATTCATATCTGGGTCTTCAATTCGATTCCATTGATCAACCAGCCTATTGCTGTGCCAGTACCATCCTGTTTTAATTACTATTGCTCTATAGTACAGCTTGAGATCAGGTATGGAGATTCCTCCTGAGGATCTTTTATTGTATAAGATTGTTTTAGCTATTCTGGGTTTTTTGTTTTTCCATATAAAGTTGAGAATTGACCTTTCAATGTCTTTTAAAAATTGTGTAGGTATTTTGATAGGGATTGCATTGAATCTGTAAATTGCTTTTGGTAAAATGGCCATTTTTACTATGTTGATTCTCCCAATCCACTAACAAGGGAGATCCCTCCATCTTCTCAAGTCACCTTCAATCTCTTTCTTTAGGGACTTAACGTTTTTTTCAAACAAGTCTTTCACTTGCTTGGTTAGCGTTACTCCTAGGTATTTTAAATTGCTTGTGGCTAACGTGAAGGGTGTAGATTTCCTAATTTCCCCCTCTGTATGATTGTCATTTGTATATAGGAAGGCTACTGATTTTTTTGAGTTAATTTTGTAACCAGCCAGTTTGCTGAACGTGCTTATCAACTGAAGGAGTTCTCTGGTGGAATTTTGGGGGTCACTTCTGTACACTATCATATCATCTGCAAATAGGGATAGTTTGACTTCTTCCTTTCCCATTTGGATCCCCTTGATTTCCTTGTGTTTTCTCATTCTGGCTAGGACTTCAAGAACTATAGTGAAGAGATATGGAGAAAGTGGGCAGCCTTGTCTGGTCCCTGATTTTAGAGGAATTGGAAACCCTATTTTAGATAGGCTTAGCTGGGTCATGTGCATGTCACTAAAGATCAGTCCCCACCGTGGTCACAGCCCCAGCTCACTTCTCCTGAGAGGGTTTAGGATCACATGGAGGGGAGGAACTTGACCTGAGCTGGAGACATCCTTGAGGCATGTGAGTTCCCAGTCTGGACACATCCAGGTGAGAAGTCCAGAGATTATTTAAGGAAACTCCAGTCCAGCCCACAGGCAGGGACTCACAAAAGCCTTCCCAGGACTGCTATTACACAAACAGCCTTGGGCAGGGCTCTCCGTCTGAGCCCTCTGGCCTCTTTCCTGGCTTAAGTTGAGCAACTTGACCCAGCTCATTTGAGGAAAGGTCACCTGTGTCAAGATTCAAACTGAGAAGTGACAGAGTTTCATTGTCCAAACACAGGATTCCAGGACCCTCCCTGCCCTCCTGCAGCCAGACTGCTTCTTTCCCCCTTAACTGATCAGATATGCCTTATCATGCCTGGTCTCCCCTGTAGGCCTATTTCTTAACCTTTGTCCCAGTTACAGCTTAGCTGCTGTCTCTCATTCTCCCACCCACCCCGCCACAGGTCCCTTAAAAGCCCAATCATGGGTCTCCGTAAAACTTCTTCACTGAGTTGGCCTGGTGTAGGGACAGGTATTCCTCTGACTTGGCCTGTTGTAGGGCCAGGTACTGTGCTCGCATGACCATTTTCAGATGCCACCCCCTTTTTGCTTGGTATGAAGTGGGCACAAAGCCCGACTGGTTGAAACAGAACTAAGAGCTTTTTTTCCTTGTGGCCATGTGTCCCTCCTGCCAGAGAGTTGCCATTGACTCAGCATTTTAGCATATAAAGTGGGACAATGGGCAAAGTCATTCTCTTCTGTCATTTTTTTTTCCTGGTGACATTAGGGGCGCTGTTATTGGGGCCTAGGAAGGCTGAAAAGCTAGTCAAAGGCTAGATAATGGGGCTATGAACTTTCCTCTTAGTACTGCTTTCATTGTGTCCCATAAGCTTGGGTATGTTGTGCCTTCATTTTCATTGGATTTTAGAAAGTCTTTAATTTCTTTTTCATTTCTTCCCTGGCCCAGAAGTCACTGAGTAGGGAGTTGCTTATTTTCTATAATTGTGTAGGGTTTTTGTTATTTCTGTTGTTGAGATCCATCTTATTCCATGGTGACCTGAGAAAGTACAATGGGTAATTTCAATTATTTGTATATGGCTTGCTTTGTGACTGACTATATATTGACAACTTTCAAGAAGGTTCCGTGGGGTACTAAGAGAAAGACTATTCTTTTGTGGTTGGGTGAAAAGTTCTGTAGATAACCATTGAGTCCATTGGATTCATTCCATCTGTTGGTTTCATTATTTCTCTATTTTGTTTCTGCCTCAGTGATCTGTCCATTGTTAGAGTAGGACACTGAATTCTCCCACAATTGAGGTGTCTGCATCGTCGTGTGTTTTGACCTTTATTAAAAACTGTGTTCTGGTTTTGCTATGGTTTTTTGTTTCAGCTTTTCTTTCTTTTTTTAAAATAAATTTGAGTGTCCTTGTACATTGTTCAAAGATGTTCTGAATTGGAATGCCCTCTTGGTAGTCTTTTCCTTTGGTGAGAATGGCATACTCCTCCCCATCTCTTTTCATTAATTTTGGTTGAAATTCTATTACTTCATGCTGTACTACTCTATTAAAGAGCTGGCTCTGGAGTTGGATTAGACACTCCGTTTCCCAACCTAAGCATGCTTGTTTTAAAAAATCCTCCAACATACCTGTCCTGGGTCAGGAGACCATCTGACACTAGGACAAAGAAGAAAACAAAGCTAAGCAGCCCAAGAAAAGACACTATGTGAGTTGAAAGGGCTAAAATATAAGCTGTACCTTAGGATCTTAAAGAAAAAAAATCTTTTTAATATGTATTTATTATTTAGACAGCATGTGTGCTTGCATGCCAGAAGAGGGCACCAGATCTCACTATAGATGGTTGTGAACCACATGGTTAGTTGCTGGAAATTGAACTCAGGGTCTCTGAACCAGGACTTGTAGTCTTATTGAATAACGCAAAAAAAAATCCCTAAAGACAACTAAAACTACCCGCTGTTAGCTTTTTCTGAGTTCCTGTAGATGTTGTGTTTTTATAGTTTTCTGTTTAATGCTATCTAGGATAGGGATAACTATATTATTCTACAACTGAATAACTACCGGACAAATACTGAATTAGCTTCTCAGGGTATCTGCCTACATCTGCAGACACACACAAATGGGTTAAAATGTAAAATAAAACCCTCAGTCTAAACTATCTTGTTTGTAAGGACCAAACAAACTCTTTTTTGAAAAACAAACTCCATTTTGGAAAGGAAACTCCATTTTGTGTTCAACCTAGCCAAGGGCTGAACCCAGATTCCAGACTAAGCACAAACTAGCCTAAACAGAAAAAATAATCCCTGGCAACACAATCAGCTTACCTTGGGTAAGTCCAAATATATGCTCTGCTGGTCAAGCTGAGCATCACGTGGTCTGGCACATAGCAACAACCAATTAGGAGAGGCCAGGCCAAAGTTCCTAATGCCCAAAGGACTGCCTCAGCCAATCTTTTCTACAGGACAACTTGCCCTACATCTATTACCCAACCATGAAACTCTAAGTCTTTTAACTCTCTGCTTGCAGCTTTTCTGCCCAGATGTCATCCAATCATATACTGTAGATCCCATTTCTTTGTCTAAAACCTATAACAGGCTGCACTCAATTGAGACTCCAGGCAACTTCCCTGCACCTGCTGCATCAGTGCATTGGAGGTGAGTCCTGGGTTCGAACCTGCAATATAAACATATTCTTGCCACTGCATTTGGACTCTGATCTTGGGTGGTCTGTTCGGAGAGTCTCTCAAAATTTGGGCATAACATTGTTAATAACTCCAAATATGCCTACTTAAGATAACCAGAGCTGGACTCGTGAACACTTAATATTCCTTCCAAAAGGAGATAGGTAAGACGATTGGCCCTTCCTGGGAATATCCAGTGCAAATCCAGCCCACCTAGGAAAGCACTCACAGCTCCACTCACAAGAGTTGCTGCAGCACACAAAAACAGGCTCCCTCTTCTCCACTGCATTCAGTAGTTTTGCCAACACTTTACACTTCACCCAGCCCTCAACGTGTCCATCAACTGGCAAGACAGGAGGCAGACCTGTCACTGCTCAAAGCTCCTACCTTGGCTTGCAAGCTCTGCCCACTATGCCTACATCATCAGCCTCAGCTGCACCTCAGCATCAAGCCCAGCCAACCACTACTACCTAAGTCATCACAGCCCCACTCACAACACCTCCAGCACAAGCTACCCCAGCAGAGACAGCTTCTGTCCCCCCACGCGCACCTACAGCCCTTCAACTCAGCACTCCCAGCTTCTCCCTGAGAATGTACAATACTTCACCCCCACAGACAGAAGTCTCCACCCATGGGTCTCGACCCTCACACCAGCTATGTAAGTTGTGGTTCCATTTGTAACAGTGGCAAAATTCCACTTGTGAAATAGCAACGAAACACATGAGGGGCTGTGTTAAAGAGTCACAGCATTAGGAAGGTTGAAACCCACTGCCCTTCCCTGACCTTTGCAACCACAGCCCCCACCCCCTACTCTACCTCAGCAGGTCACAGTGCCCCACTGCTACAGGTGTTCTCTGCCAAATGAAGGTCAAGTGAGGATTCAGCCTTCTGCCTCCTCCTCAGAAAGTGACCACTCACATCATAGCCTTGGCCTGGTGCTCTGCATTCCCTGTTCACTTATCTCACCACTCACACAGCCCAGCCCACAACAACTGCCACAGCAGAAACAGCCCTGGGCCCCCTTCTCCTTCAGTGGTCTGGGCAACATTAAATAGAGATCAAAAGTTATACAGACACAATCCAGCAATCAGAGAAAGGCCAGACCTCACTCAAGCCCTGTATCAGCAAGAGAGCTCAGCCCACCACTGTTCAGTCAGCTCTCACAACCCCACACTAGTATACACCTACACAGCCCTGTGTCCTCACTTATACCTATTAGGTTTGGATGGCTTCAGTCATGTCTAGCTAAGCAAGTAGAAATTCTCCTTAAGATTTAACGAAAACTATTTTATTTTATTTTATTTATTCTCCTCCTCCTCCTTTTTCTCTCTCTGTATCTCTCTCTCTCCCTCCCTCTCTCTCTCTCTCTCCTTCCCTCCCTTCCTCCCTGACTGAGTGTGGGTGGGTTCCTGTCAGGCAGGGTCCATATGAAAATAATCAGTGAACAAATTGTGTGAATTGCTCTCTCCTGTGGAAGGCTGGGTTGGATTAAAAGTGTGCACCGCCAGGTCCAGTGATGCTGTGCTTGTTAAGAACCTTGTTTGGCATAAGAGATCACATTTATAAGACCTTCTGTCCCCAGGTTTATCTTCCCCATTTCCAATTTTTCTATCTTTCTCGTCTCCTGGCACCTCCCTCTCAGGAACTTGTTACTGAAGAGTGACCTGCAGGTTCAGTCAAACTGCCACCTGAAAGGGTGTACCTGAGTACAGGAGAGAGACTAGGTGTTCCTGGGATACCTCTATCCATATCTGTATACTGATTACATATATATACATGAGAAGTGGTGCCCGGCAGAGAAGAATCAGCAGTAAACATGGGACAGCCAAATTCTGAAGAGGACGTTTGCAGCATTAGATGCTTTGCTTCTGCACTCTAGTTCTTATAATAAATTATTAAAGCACTTCAAAAGCTTCTTTATTTTCATTCTAAAAGCCTGCCCTTGCTTCCCTGACAAAGTTTCTGTGAATTTAAAGGCATGAGAACATGCAGGTAAAACTCACAGACAGAACACCACCTATGAGGGCCAACCAAGCTTCTGCACCACCTACCCCCAGCAGGGGCAGAGCCTAGTGCAAGGGAGGAGCAAGCAAGGGAGGGATAATTTGCACTACGGAATTTGCTTTAAAATTGCTTAGATCCACAGGATGAAGTTAATTTAACTGTAGTGCAACACCCCCAAATTTCTGGTTACTCCATAGTCCAAAGCAGACTGCAGGAGAAAACATTTTTAAAAAAAGAACTTAAACAAAGGTGTAGGAACAAAAAGTGACATCAGTGCTTAAATTACTTCATAATGCCAGATGGAACAAGGAAAATGGATTTCTTGTGTTGGTGTTATGTTTTTGTTTTTGTTTTTGGTGAAACAGTTATAGAATCTCCAAAAATGGCTCCTACTGGTTCCTCTGAGCCAATGTTCCTACCACAGCAGCGGTTTTACAGACCAATGGGCCAAAGACAAGAAGAGATACATGAAAACAGTAAGAAAATTAGGAAGAACAGCTGCAGTGGCTGGGTGGCTGTGAAGGCCCCTGCACTAGCTCCAGGAGGTGAGCAGAACCTACAGCAGGGGAGGAAGCTTGCCTGTGTGGGGGCTGTTGTTTGGTTATTCACTCACTCACTCACTCACTCACTCACTCACTCACTCATTTTCTTTATATCCCTACTGCAGGCCACACCCTCCTCTCCTCTGGGTCCCAGAGTCCTACCCTGTTTTCTCTCTCAGCCCCCTCCTCTTCTCAGAAAATGAGAGCACCCACCCATCAACTCACCTCAGCACATCAAGGGTTTTTTAAAGGTGGCCTAGATGCTGGTGGCTGGGGGCACAAAGGGTGGGGTGACTGACAGCCTGGCAGCCTGGCCTTAGGCCCCAGACTCTTCTCCACCCCAAGCCTCTCAGGAGAGCCACTTGCTTGTGAAGATGAGCCAAAGCCATGGCCTGGCATGTGGCACAGAGCAGGTAGGACAAATGTGTCTGAGAGGGCAGAGGCAGGCACTGACACACAGCTTCACAGTGACAATGCTAAAATGTTTCTGCCCTTCAATGCCTTTTTCTATCTTCTCTCCTGCTCTGATTAATTTCTACACATCAGGTTTTACCAGCTCAAACTTCCAATTGGAAACACTCTCTCGGATGCAAGGAGGTCTAATGAGCTCCCATCAATCCAAGCAGAGCACCTGCTGCTCTCAAATGACCTGTGGCATTTAAGCCAAAGGGCTGACTCTAGAATGTGGGATTTGACCCTCCTATTTCGGTTCATAGGTGTTTTTTCTTTCTCCATAAGTCCTTTAACCCCCTTTCCTGGGACAGTCAGTCAGAATAGCCTTCTGGCTCTGTGACAGCGACAAGGAGAACAGAGCAGCCTAAGATATATATATATATATATATATATATATATATATATATATATATATATATAAAAAAGGCTAAAACTGAGCTGGTAATGTGTCCATGAAGAGAGTTACAATGTATCCATCCTTCCTCTCTTCTCCACCCACCCTATCAACTACCTATGAGAGCAACTTCCTGGACCCAAAGAGATGTTTGTGTTGTGACTTTGATGTTATGTTTAGTTTAATTTTGATACAGTTTTACATGATACATAACAATAACGTAGTACTTCAAAAAACTAACAGTTTACCACTGACAAATTTCAACAACAACAACAGCAAGAACAACAAAATACTTAAAGTAGCTGGGGGTAAAGAGCTGCTAAAGGAAGGTAGCCTCTGTTGGGTCTCAATTCCCTAAAGAGTCGTTAGTTGTTCCAAGCAGGCCTTCTCAGGAAATTTTCTATAAAGGTGGGATGGGGCTTTCCCAATAGTAGTATTAAATATTCTGGTATTAATAAATAAAAATGTGATGCAGCTAAAATAAAAATATTTTGATATATAAAGGTTTGTATATAAAGATTGAGAGGGATATATATTTGCAAAAAAAAAAAAAGTAAGAAGCTTTCTCATAACCTATAACATCCCCAGTAAGTTATTTAAAGTGCACAGAGGATGCCTAAGCTATATAAGGCATATGAGGAATAAAAATTAAAGGCAATATTATGCTGTTAAAGATTATAAGGTCCATGTTTAGCAATTAAAAACAGGCTGTAAAGTATATCAAATAAAGGTTTTAAAATATCTCCTCATTCAGTAGACAGTGTTGTTTACTAAAGGGTACAAGACTTTGACAATGCACTCCCTTTCTCCCTTAGATGTCTGAAGACAGGCAGTCAGGTAGGCAGAGGAGAAGCCAGTTTATGTCACATACATGTGTCACCACCTTATGCATGAGTCATTTCTCTTTACTGGGGTCCTGCCACAGCACAGCACACCTTTCGCCAGCCACTTCTGTCCTTTTCTGCATCACTGGTTCTCAGGCATGGGGCCAGTTTTGGATTTCAGAAGCAGGCAAGGCACCAAGCCAGACCCCAGACAGACAGGTAGACAGGGAAATTGAAGATACATTGTATTCTTTTGAGGCTCTAAGAAACCAGCCTAGGCTAATTTGAGGTAATTTCCCTGCTCTGCCTTCCATGTCTGTGTCTTAGGACTTGAGAATGTGAGAGCTGTGTTGTTAGCCCCTGCTGCTTAGAGATTGCCTGAGGGCCAGCTGACAGGGAAGATCTCCTCTGCCATTTCCCATGCAAAAGAATTTCCTGGAGGGCAAGGAAGGCTCTCAGAGGCAAGGTGACAGCACAAGCTGAACTGAAGAGACAGTTTTTACACACACACACACACCACACACACACACACACACACACACACACATACACACACACACACTTCAGACGGCAGGCTCTCACCGTAACACAGAAGAGACAGACACACATAGGGAGAGATACACACAATAGAATCACAAGGCAGCTTTCAGGCAGGCACATGTTCAGACTCATACAATCAAGGGACCGGGGACCTTAGACACAGGGAGCATGAAGTAATGAATTCAAATCTGGGCTCATCCTTGGAGTTGGAGCTCAGTAAGAACAAGGAAGGGTGAGTTTATTTAGCAGTAGTAAGTCTCAGAGGCTGAAAACATCCTAGGCCTGGGTTAGAGTGTACAGAGGTAAGGACCTTCCAGGGCCAGGCCTAGGCTAGCAGGCAGAGGCAATAGTCCTCTGAGACAACAGTTGAAGCAGGCAAATAAAAGAGTCTTTGACAGGACCCCATTCAGAGCTTCTGGACCAGCCTCCCTCTATTCGCTTTTGCTGCCGTGTCTTAGGTAGACACCTTCCCCATGTCCACGTCCCATTGTAATTCTTCCTTAGTCAAGCCAGATTCCTATGAGCCAACTGCTGAGCCAAACGTGCAGGCTTTATTATCTGTAGGAGTGAGTCACAGTACCTGTACCAAGGTTAACAGTCTGTTTGTTGGTCCATTGGTGTAGTTTGCCACCAGTTGCTCCTGGTACCCAGGATGTCTTTGAAGACATTGGTCCTGATGGCTGGGTTAGCACAGAAAGTTGAGCACCTGTATCTACCAGGAAAGTGGTGCGTTGCCCCCCAACAGTAAGAGTTAGCCTGGGCTCGGGGGTGGGTGGGTGGGGCTCCAGAGCCCTGACTTACCTAGTCACTGTCTTTACCCAATGCCAGGCCCGGAACAGGTTTTTTCCTATCTTTGGGACGCTAAGGGTAGTCTCTTAACCAGTGTCCACGTTTTTTGCAGTAAGCACATTGATCCTTATCCACACGGGGCCGCCTTCGTTCTCCCCCCTCTCTTGCCTGTTCTCTATATTTAGTAGGTTCTGTCACAACAGCGGCCAAGATCCTACTCAAATGCCTATCTCGCTTACGATCTCTGCGATCCTCCCGTTTCTCCTGTTCCCTTGCTAGCCTAGCTTCCTTTTCCTCTGGGGTTTTTCTCTTGTTATACACCCTCTCTGCTTCTCTGACCAAATCCTGCAATCTATATGTCTGAATGCCATCTAGTCGCTGTAGCTTCCCTTGTACCTCCACAGCTGACTGATCTATAAAAGACATGGCCACTGTTGCCTTATGTTCTGGAGCCTCAGGGTTAAACGGAGTATACATGCGAAACCCTTCCAGCAATCTTTCCATAAAGGCAGCAGGGCTTTCTTCCTTTCCGTGAGTAATAGCTCTTACCTTGGCCAAATTGGTGGGGTGCTTTCCAGCTCTCTTGACACCTGTCAATAGAGCCTGGGGATAGATACAGAGACTTTTCTTACCTGCAGCCATCTCAAAATCCCAATCTGGGCGCGTCAAGGGAAATCCTTCATCTATCTCGTTAGGGAGCTGGGTGGGTGCCCGGCTTGGTCCGGGCACATTTTTCCTTGCTTCTAGGAGGACTCTTTGTTTTTTCTCTACGGTGAGGACAGCCTGTAGAAGCTGTTGACAGTCATCCCAGGTGGGTTGATGAGTTAAAAGCATCAATAAGGGAAGTTAGGGCCTGGGGGTTTTGTGAAAAGGGAGGATTGTGGGTCTTTTAATTCTATAAATCTGATGCAGGGAATGGACAGTAATGAATGTCACCACTGATAGTACAAAGAGGAAACAGTGAGGTTTCCTGGCCTGGATTTCGGTCCTGCCCTCTACACAGGCCAGGAAGAGGAGGGGGCAGGGAGGAATCTGAGGAGGGTTGGGGGAAGGTATAAGAGAAGGAGCTGAAGGGGCTGGAGAGGGCATGTGGGTAGATGAGGTAGGGAGAGAGGGATTAGGGTCAGAGGGAGAACTCAAAGGCATAGGGTAAGGTGGAGGAGGCAGGTCTAGTAGTAGGAGATGTTGTTGTTCATTGTCAGGCAGCACGGGCTTTGGGCGAACTCCTGGGTGTTCTTCCGGTGTCTCGGGAGTCTCAGAAGCTGCAACTGGGAAGAGAGAAATTGGCAGGGGGCCCAGGGGGAAAGGCTTGAGCCACTGTGGTGGGTCTTGGACCAGGGATTCCCATGTGATTATATATGGGACCTGATCCGGGTGGCCGTGGGACCCAGGTCTGCAAACGACATTTTTAACCTGCAGGATAGTAGTAAGGTTAAATGTCCCATCTCTAGGCCAAGTCAGAGTCAGAGTCAGAGTCAGAGCCAAGGGAGTCGTCACAGTTTGTTCATGTCAGTATGGTCGAGAGAGGAAGACAGAGAGAGACAAGACAGAGACAAACAGACAAATAAAACTGAAACCTATCAACCGCACAGCAAAATATTGGCGCCACAGAACAGGATTCAGATCGAATGGCAAAACTTTTCTGCCATTCGGATTCGGATTGAGGAGGCTGATGCTGTCATCACTCCTCTTCCAGAAAACCACGGGAGTGTCCTCTAGGGCGAAGGGGGGAAAGGTCTGGGCACGTCTGCTCCCTTTCTCCTCTCAATACAGATTTGCACACTACAGAGGCAAACTGGAAGTGGCTTGCAGACCAGAAAAGCAAGAGCTGACAGAGAGAAAGGGCAGCCCTCAGAAGCTCCAGGCCACCCGCAGAGCACAAACAAAAGGAGAGCCTGCAGGAGCTAGGGAAGCTCCTAAATTCCCTGAGGGAGTATAAACAAAGGACAAAGTGAAAGTAACGCTTGGTCTCAGAAGTCAGTCCAGTCAGCTGGGCCTGGGCCATTGAAACCTTGTAACAAGTGGGTCTGTGATCTCAATGAGACCCCGAAATCCCAGCGAGCCCCCTCAATGTTGGACCCTTGAGTCTACTCGGGTAGGGGGTCGACGTGAGAGACCACTGGAGGACCACAGTGTTGATGTAAAAGCACTAAGGAGTCACTGTTACAGGCCATTCTTAAAGGCTAAAACCGCAAAGGCTAGGAGGGGCTGCATGCCCTATGTTAGGATTGGCTCTGGTGGTCACTGAGGGTAATTGTCTAAATGTTATTGGCTATTGCGGGGGTCTTTGGTCTTGGGGGTTATTGTTGGCAGGGAGGGTTTCGGGGAGTTTTCAGAGAATTTCCAGATGGTACTTTTCTGAAAATTGTTTACCTGAGTTGAAATTGTTTATCTCCATTGGCCACTTTGATCTCAAAAACTAGAACTGGCCTTCAATGTTTTCTGGGTGACTTTTCCAAGCTTGCCTGTGTCATGTTCCCAGGCTTAGGCTGTGAGAGAGAGAGCCTTTACAGGGGCAGTGCCTGCAGCAGGTAGCTCCTCAGCATGCCTCAGGTACGCGATGTCTATGTAGAACACTTGCCATTCCATCATGAAAGCTGACCCTTCAACCATCTCAACC
>NW_026131766.1:0-40102 GCF_903995435.1 Acomys russatus | reverse complement strand
TGTCCTCGGCTCTCAAAGGATTCCAGGCCTGAGATGATTGTTCCAATGCAACCCATTGTCTGACTGGTTTACAGATGGTGATTATGAACTCAAAAACAAACCAAGTTATAGGAACTTCTAGGCTCCTTTGGATACAGACAATTAACATTTGCCTTTCTAAGGGGGGGTTATATACTAAAAAGTACACAAAAATTCAACAAAGTGAAATGTCCTTCGAAGAAGACCTTTGCACCCACAATGATTATTGTAGCACCATCACACTCACTGAAATATTGGGGAAACTAACCTGTTACAAGAGGTTCAAAATGGCATTGTTACCTACACAACCACAACAGAATTTTCTACCGGCCCCATTTAGGATAATGGGATGAAACGTGATAACGTATTATTAATAAGATCATTAGCACATACAGGCATTAAATGATACCCACTTGAATACTTATTAGATTATTATGCTGATATAGAAGTTATCATGCAACTACACATATTGTGTAAATTAAACTATTCGCTTAGTATAAGTGAGAAAGAAATAAGAGCCAAAAAAAAAGAAAAAAAGGGGGGGAGTTATGGGCAAAAATATTTCATCGGTTAACAAGACTCGTCTGAAAAGTCTAAACAAATGTAAAATTGTTATTTATACTTTCAGAATGATTTTATTTGAAAAATTTGTTCATAGAGTGAAATACATTATGATCATATTTATCCCTACTAGTCCCTTGGGACTTTCCAATAAGTCTCCTTCCCAACATAGTGATCTCTTTTTTTTTTTTTCTATAACTAATAACACAGTGAATCAGATTAGTTCAATTTATATGTACATAGGTAAGGTCATTCACATTACCATATAGAAAACCTACAGAACCAATTAAAAATAGAGATTTTAATTTCTTCACTAATCAGTAAATGCCAATAGTCTTCAGCTTGATGTGAAATCTCAGGAGTTCCCTGTTATCCATATTGTAATATTTTTTAAACTGTTGTACTATCTTTAGTGGTGAGAACGCAGCGCACAGGTACTAAGGTGTATGTGTCATTCTCAGAGGACTACTTAAAAATTCAGTTCTTGTATTGTAACATCTGGACCCATGGGATCAAAGTCATATTGCTAACCTTGCCAAAAGACACTTTTCCCTACTCAGCTGTGGCTCAGGCTCTCATGCTGTAACTTGAACTGCCTTGATTTGTTCAGGTCTTGTGCTGGTAACTACAGCTGCTGAGAGTCCATGTCTACAGTGATCATGTCATGTCATGAGACAGCATTTCATGTCTATGTATACCATATTCCAGACCTTTTTTTCATTAATTGTTTTACTTATTGACTTAAATTCCTAAAGACTTTTTCTCTACCTACCTCTCTTTCCAAGTCCCCCTCCTCTCCTCCCATCCCTTCAGTCTCACCCCCCTTCTCCCAATACCCTCCCTTTCTCCTCATAAATGGGAATGTTTCCATGGATGTATTCACATATAAATTCCTGAAAACCTCAGATACAGTAGTCAATATAAAGAGGAGGAACCCTGTGGTACTCAAAGAAAAGCTAACAATTCCAGAAAATAAATATATCCATATTGATAAGGAGCAGCAATCAAGCGAATGTACACTGTCACTCAATCTGTTTCCAGTACTGCATTTGCATGCATTTAACAGTATTGAGAAGGTAGGAAATGTCCTTGACAAAGATCTTCATGTTTGGAGGATATGTGTGGGTGTAGAAAGCTTTATCTCTACCTGTCTACCTTTCCAAGTCTAGCATCTTCTAATTCCTAAGCAGGGCATGTGTTAGTAATTCTTTCTATTAATTTAAGGTTTTCATTAAGGAGGGGTAGATATGGGATATTCTCCAAATGAAAGAAATAAACAACACTACGTAGGAATATGTGTGCCTGTGTGTTTAAATGGCTGAAGTGTATCTATACATATTAAATAAAAATATATGCTACATAAATTCAGACTATTCATGTATGTTTTCTCTAACTTCAGGTTCATGAATCAGATGCACCTGATATGGCATGAAATAAGGTCCTGGGATCTGCTGAGTGCATGTCTTCTCTTCTATATCTGGTCAGAATCACTGTGATGTCTGGTAAATTTTAAGTTCACAGGGCATCATCCTCTGGGAATCATCATCTTCTCATTATAGTGGAACAATCCAAGGTGGTAGATGGCTTTAACTTGCCATTTCAGAATCTCTGCTGTGCTGGGTAATGTCTATAATGCTGTGCTTCCTACTCCAGGAAGTGGGATGCTGGTGGCTAGCACAGGGTGTGATGGGCAGGAGTGCATGCCTACTTAGGTAGTATGGATTAAATAGACATCTCTTCTATATGTAATCTATTCACAAATATCTGGGCTCTGAGATTATAAATGGATAATAAGAGCTTATTGTCCTAAATAAATAAATATGAGGATCACAGTACTTACTGATCTGGTGTTGTATCTGTGACACAGTCAAGGAACTTTCCTTGAATGCATGAATACAATGATTTCCAGCATTTTCCCATTTTCCCTTTTCTCTATGGATTATTTCACCCTTCTACTCTGGCTGGGCCCTGGTTTCATTGATCACAAATACCCATCAGTTCCTTCTGTAACTGTGCTATATTTGATGGTCCTATTCATCACATAAGGGCCTAGGCAGCATTTGCTCTATTCTCAGGCCCCTCTGCAGAGGACTGCATGGTGTGCAAAGAGGCTCACAGCTCCTCACTCTGATTCTTTCACAGATTGATACTTCATGGAATCCTTAGTGATCAGATATCTAAGATGCAGGAATATCCAATTTAGAGATATTTTGGGTGATGAGTGTAGTTTACACTCTGTAACTTACCTCTGAAGGAAGTTACAGAGAAACACTGCTTCTCATTCATCTGGGACAAAGTCATAAATCAGCACCTGGGTTTACTAAACAGTCCTCAGCAAAGCACCAAGAATGACTGTCACACTCATTGTCACAAACACTGTTGAGATGGTCTTGTGTCACTCTGCACAGAGTTCTGTAACCAGCATGTGATTGCAGGGTAGGGTATTAGGACAGGGGTAGACTATGTTTGTGGAATCAATTATCAATACTTAATCATTGGACCTCAATGTCAGAGCTCTTGAATATGACCTTAGTTGAAAAAATGTTGAGAAATCTTCAACATAGCCAGGAGGTGGTGGCACAGGCCTTTAATTCCAACACTACAGAGGCAGAGCCAGGTGGATCTCTGGGTTCAAGGCTAGCCTGCTCTACAGAGTGACTCCAAGAAAAATTAGGGATATACAGAGAAGCCCTGTCTGTAAAAACATAACAAGAATACTTTAATGGCAAAGTCGGACACCTCCTTGGAATTAGACATTGATTTAATGTGTGATCAATCACTTCTTTTCCAAAGTATTGAGCCAATTCAGTAGACACCTGTGCTCACATTTACATCATCCAGGGACTATGTGAAACAAGTTCACTAATTTAAAACTCCTGCTCTCTAAATTTTATATGCAAGGTGACTAGGAAAATTCTTTATGCTGTGAGAATTAATTCTTAGTCCTCTTGCCCCTTTCTCCAATAGTTAACTTACTTCTAGGAAGTACATTAAAGTTTTTAAACTTCATTTCACCTTATAAATACAAACAGATATTGACTATAAAATGGCTTCATCTATGTTACAAGGAGCAGGCCATAGTATTTTGTGATGCTAAGGTGAATTGATCTTCCTGCTTCTAACAGAGACTAGAACAGAGCATTGAGGGCTCCTGTCCATTCCACACCAGTGATCAAATGAAATGAGGACACCTCTGATATCAGCTGTGAACACTTAGGACAGTTTTCTCCAAAATGTTGCTCAGAATACTGAGGCACAAATACACTAAACTTTTATTTGTATGTTTTTTATGAACTAATACCTTGTCCAGTGGCAATAGGAAATCTAATTGAATATTGGTGATCTCAGTATGAGTGTTATTTAACAAATAACATTTCCAGTGCTGCTGCTTGGACATTTCACATGTCAAACACATCATGGTGTCTGAATGTGCTGATGTTGGCAATAGAATCCACAGAGGCTGCTGGAATACATTCAGTGAACAGCTTCCTTATTTATTTCAGCTGCCCCATTCTTCTTATAGAATTTGTGAATCTACAGTGCCACCTGCTGGTCCTGAGAACTAGCTGGTATAAGTGCTCACACACAGGCAGCTCACTATGCCTCTTCTTAAAAATGACCTGTTGATACTGAGAAGATACCTCGACAATGGATGGTGAGCTGAGCTTCAAATGTTGTCGTCATGGACCACCATCCTCGCTCTATGGGCACTTAGATCTAGCTATAGCAGTGACCACTGAGGAAGAAGTGAGTTACCAGAGACAGAACAAGAGATGGACAGAATCTACAAGCACTCTACAAGGCAAGTCCCCAACTCCAGAAGCTCTACTTGGGATAAAAACTGTCAACATCAGTGAGAGGAAAAAATGTGTCACTTACAGATTAGGTCCCTCCCACAAATGCTGCAATGTATTACACAGTACAGCCTTTTGTCTACATATGTTTACTTTCAAATGTTCGTTGCTATGAGTCATGGGTCTGGTTTGAGGCCTACACTATTATTACTAGATCCTCACTGGGACTGCTGTCAGATATCCCATTGTTGTCATGTGTCAAGGAGATTCTTAATCTTTGAATCTGCAGGTCTGGCCCCTTCATGTGTTCCAGCAGATCATACATGGGGTTGATGTTGGGATGAGGTCCACTCAGAGCCCAGGATCAGGCCCCACTCCCTTGTGCTCAGAGCAGGATGCACTCTCCCAATCCTCTTTCACCATGGCAGGGCCTGCTCACCTGCTCCAGTGTCCTTGGGACATGGCCAGCTCTCCTGCTCCCATGTTCTTGGGACAGGCAGAGGTGGCTCTCCTGGTCCTGTGTCATTAGAACAGGGCTAGTTCAACCGCTCCCTTCTACTGAGGGTAGGGACAACGTTCCTGTTCCCATGTAATCATGGCATGGCCAACTTTCCTGCTCATCTGTCTCAGGGCGGGGCCCAGTCTTCCACTCCCTGTCATAAGGGAAGGGCCAGCTCATTCACTCCTGTGTCCTCAGGGCAGGGCCCAGTCTCCCACTCCCATGTCATCAGGGCAAGGCTGACTCACACACTCCCATGTACTCAGGGCAGGGCAGGCTCACCTGCTCCCATGTGCCCAGGGCAGGGCCTGCTTTCCCACTCCACTGGCATTAGGGCAGCTCTGGCTCATCTGTTCCTCTGTCCTCAGGCAGGACCTGCTCTTCTGCCCCCTGTCATCAGGGCAGGGCCAGATCATCCACTCCCATGTCCTCAGGACAGGGCCTGCTCTACTGCTCCAGTGTCATCAGGGCAGGTCCAGCTCACCCACTCCAGTGTCATCAGGACCAGGCCCTCTCTCCTGCTCCCATGTCATCATTACAGGGCCAGCTCTTCAGCTCCTGTGTGCTCAAGGCTGGGACAGCTCTCCTGGTCTTATATCCTCAGGGTCAGCTCTCCTGCTTCCATGTCCTCATAGCCAGCACTCCTAATCTCGTTCATTTCTCCAGATTGTTGCTGGCCATCAAGGCCTGGATTCCTCCCACTCATGTCAGTACTGAATCTTGTGTGCCATCAAGGAGGTGGTAAGTGGAAGCCCCTCAATATCTTATTGAGTAGCTTGCAGAAACCACTGATGTTGGCCCAGCTCAGCTTCTTTTCCCAGGGAACTTGTGGCTCTCTGTCCTGGCCTCTGCTTCACCCAGATCAAACCGTAATCAATTAAGGTGTAGCCAGAAGCCTTGCAGGACAACTTCACTGAGGACCCAGGCCTCACCAGCTCAGCCCCAGACTGCTGCAGCTGGACCTTGGAGTGGACACCTAGGCATAGAAAGGCACAGTGGATGGCATTGTCATTTCAGTCCCACTTAAATGTTTGAATTGGGGAACCCCTTACCAGTAGATGCTGCAACCAGGAAAGGAATCAAACTCTATCCCATGGCAAAGGCCACAGTATTCAGTGACTGTGGAGAGGACACTGATCATATGTTTTTATTGTGTGAGGACATCTCTGTGTGTAACAACCATAGACTCACAAAATTTGCATATTCATGACCAATATACATCTTAAATAAGGAATAGATCCAGCTGCAGAAGGAGGCAGTACAGAACACATGGATTAGGCAGCTGAGGCTGAGGTTCAAGTGCTAACCATCTCTGAGGAAATTCATCCCATGTCCCTTCCCTGAGCCCTGCACAGGTGCTGTGGATGTAACATCAACTCCTATCCTCTCAGTATATTCCTGGCCTGATGCAGTTGCTTCATTCTGGGACAAGGTTATCTGATTTATTTACAGAAAGAGGTTGTGATAGTGACAGTGACTTGAAATCGCCAAACCTGCTATGAGAATTTACAGCATCTTTCATATTCATACAATGTACACAGGCCTTTAGAGTAGGTTGCATACAAAAAACTGATCAAAATGACCCAAAAGGAACATACATCAGAAATATTAGAATATCAAACTTTATTGCAGCAGGGTCTGCAATAACTATATTATGGAAATAAAATATATGTCTGTTGTGAGATGAATGCATAAGGATTATGCAATGATATATGCACCACTACATAACAATGTATACAATGGACCATAAAAGTTGATGCTGCATCAGTGTTCTGTAAATGCTTGAAAATATGGGGCATGTCACTGACACTAGGAGGGAAGGAAGAAAACATGGGCCAAGGGTGTGTACATACAGTGAGGTGAGAAATGAGTTCTATGATATTATTTAATAATACTTTTGACCAAATTACAGGAATTATACTTCTGTGGAAATGCTTTCTAATATAAGTATATCTTATAACTAAAGAGACTGGAACTTCTGCTGGGACACACAGCCAGAGGTAACAACACACCTTCAGGTTACGTCAGAATTGAAATGATTAAATGAGTTTTTGTTTGACCAAAGTTTGGTGATTTGCATTTTCCAGGCCATATTCATATTATTATGATTTCAGAAAAAGTTCTTTGCTCTCAAAATCCAGATATCTTTTTACCATGCATTGCTGGGAACAATCACATGCTGGATTGGCAAAAGCAAGTACATGAGCTTCCTCGAGGCAGCCCACTTCTTCTTGCATGAGGGATGATTGGGTCTGTCCCTGGTTAAGTAGGATCCTTTATTATTGCTATACTGCCTTTCCATGCTTGCTCCAAACATCTGGCATGGTACAGACTCTTACTGCCTAAAGGATAATCATATCCCTCATAATTGCTACTCCCTGTGTTGGGTAGATTTCCTACAGATATTTTATAATTCCTGATAATGGCTTCTAATTGATTCAAATAAGATTAAATCCTCCTACAATGCAGTGAAAATTCTATGAGTTCTATGACCCTCCATGTGAATTATATGAAGAAGGAAAACAAGACTGAAGTAAATTAATAATCAATGAAATACATTCAATTTAGGTTCAGTCCAAGGATATGGTCCAGGTTTATACAATGATAAGAAATGATAATATGAATATAGAAACAAAGAATAAGTGGTTATCTACACAAGACGAGAGAGACACCTGCATCCTACAAAAACTTTGACATAAAAATATTTCTTTCAGCACATAAGGCACACGTAAATTTAGAAAAAGATAAAACTTCTACTTTGAACTCATAATGAGCAGACAGTAAAATTACTGCCTTAAACTTGTGATAAAGTATCTTGTTAGATACTAGGATCAATAGTCCTAGTGTAACTCCTTTTTTATGTAAAGATTATATCTATTTTGATTGAGATAATTTTTCCATACATAGAAAGCCTTTGTATCTGATCATATAAAAACCCAAGAGAGAATTATACAGTAGATGAAGTCATCTTCATCCAAAAATGCATCTGTCTGTTTGTATGGCCGACTCACAGTATATATTATATTCTCTGTGTGTGTATATATATATATATATATATATATATATATATATATATATATGTGTGTGTGTGTGTGTGTGTGTGTGTGTGTGTGTACATATATATATGCATATATATATATTCTCTGTATGTTAATGTACATGTGCATGAAGGGTGTCTTCGTGAGCTCTTGTGTTTTTTCCATTGATTGTATGTGTGCATGTGTGTGTGTGTGTGTGTGTGTGTGTGTGTGTGTGTGAGGTTCACAAAAATCTGCTTCCACTGTCTGTCAAGGAGGAAATAGCAAGACCACCAGCCTGGAACTTTCAACATTAAAGTGTAAATAGCAAAGATACCAGCCTAAAAGATTAAGAGTTAAAGTATATAGGAAAATACCAGCCACCAGCTGACCAATCAGAAGTACTGCAACCTGCCTCAGTTTACCATGTGTGTTGGAGCTGCTCTCTAGCAACCTGGCTATAGGGACCTGAGGAAGAAAAGTTTAATCACAGCTGGCACCTTACCTGGGCTGCTGCAGAGCCTCTAGCAGAAAGCTGGGCCACTGCTACAACCTGCTTTGGCTTGCCCTGTGAGCTGGAGTTGATGTCTATCAATGCATCATCATGGTTTTCACTTTTTACTGTTTTCATAAGTAAGAAATATGGTTATGGAAGTTTTCACTGGTGAGGATATTGAAAGGTCTGGTGTATTATAGGGGCATCCTAAATCAACATCACTTTACTCATAGATGTCCTTTAATAAAATTGACAAAGATACTATAAGACTGTGAAAAGAGCAGAAAAATGAATGCTCAAAATTATTATTTCTGAGCAAGTCTCCAGGCTAATCTTCCCTTTCATCTCAGTCCCCGGGCAGCTTCCACTCCTCCAGAGTTTCAGACACACCCAGGATGTGGTTACAACACTGTGTCTCTCGCACAGTAATAGACTACAGTGTCCTCAGATGTCAGGCTGCTGAGCTCCATGTAGGCTGTGCTGGAGGATTTGTCTTCAGTCAGTGTGGCCTTGCCCTTGAACTTCTGATTGTAGCCAGTATGACCATTTGAAGGAATAATCCATCCAATCCACTCCAGGCCCTGTCCTGGCTTCTGCTTCATCCAGCTCATATCATGGTCTGTGAAGGTGTAGCCAGAAGCCTTGCAGGACAACTTCACTGAGGACCCAGGTCTCCTCAGCTCTGCCTCAGACTGCTGCAGCTGTACCTGAGAGTGGACAACTGTGGAGACAAAGACAGAGTGAATGTCAATGTCACCTCAGTCCCTGTGTCCTCCTCAGATTTGGAGCTGGTGAACCCATTTACCTGTAGTTACTGACAGGAGGAAGAGGATGACCCAGCTCCATTCCATCCTTAGAGATGGTGTGTTCTCTGACTGTGGAGAGGACACTGACCAGATGATGACTTGGGGATGGAGAATCTTGTATTTACCACCATAGACTCAAGTAATTTGCATATTTATGATATGGTCCTTCTTAGATAAACCCATAATCCAGCAGAGGAAGAAGGAGGTACAAACACCTGGGTCAGGCAGCAGGATGCTCAGGTTCAAGTCCTAATCATCTGAGGAAACGCATTCCATATACCCTCCTTTCTTTCAGATGTATAATATTTGCATGAGAGGGTGTCATCATTGGCTCATCTGTGATTGAGTACTCTGCCAATCACTCTCAGCTCTTGACCATTATGCATGTCTACATCAGTTCATACACACTGCATGCTGAGAGCTGAGAACAGAAATAATATACTGGGTATGATCATAAACATTTATAAGACAGTTTGACAACATGACAATGAGCACTCTGGTCTACCAGGGATTACATCATCTCTATCCATGGACTTTTGCCATGTTTACTACAACAAACTCTTTCCTATGGATCAGGCCCAAAATTCAATTAGAAAGGAGTTGGTTGTTGTATAGCAACCAGGCACTAATGGGTACATCTTACCTGAAGGGAGATGTTGTAGACTGCAAGGCCTGGTACTGCATGAGATCACTGATGTCTTTGCTCGTCCTTCAAGCTACACAGCACCTGGCTGCACTAGTAAACCTACCCACCAGGGAGAATTTACAGATCACATAGGTTTTATGTGTCCTACAACCAGATTCCTTAGCCAGTTGAAAGGCAGATAAAGGAATCCTAATGTTCTAACTTGAACTCAGTCAGCTGATAAGAAGCAAAAGTACAAGTGATGACATGGATGTCATGAAGGCTGATCCTCTCTCACCCTTGAAGGGAGTGCAGTAGCACTGGTAATCAGTTTGGAGAATTCACCAAAAAATTAATTAGCTGTTTAATTAATTAATTAATAAAACTACTCTGCGTCCAAACTACAGCCCTCAAAGCATATACCCAAATGACTCTACACATTATAGAGACACTTGAAATTCCATATTTATTCACAGCATGTTGTTCATGTTCTATTCTCAGCAGCTAGAGAATGGAATCATCCTAGATTAACAACAAAGGTCAAATAGGTAAAGACAGTATAGTCTGTTTTTGACATTGTGTGTATCCAGTTTGTATCAGTCCTGAAATTTCTCTACAGAGTTTGTTCTGTCAGTGCATGGGAGTATCCATCCAACCAATTCAATCCAATGCCCAGGCTTCTGCCTCACCCAGTGTCCCATTATAGAAAATGGAAAACTAACTGTTGGGAAATCCTTGCAGGCAACCTTTCCTGAAGCTTCAGGACTCTTCAGGGAAGCCCCAGACTGCAGCAGCTGAACCTAGGAGTGACACCTATAGAGAGGATGCCATTATCTCTTCATTCTCTAGCTCCCCCTTAGCCCTGCTTCTTGGAATGCACTTTTCTGTACCTGTTGCCACAAGGTAGAGATGATCCAACTCCATGCCAAGGTGTGATGCTGTGTGCACAAAGACTGTGGAAATGTGGGTACTAATGTGGTATCCTTGGTTGTGTGGACACCACTGTATTTACAACCACAACTAATTTATGAAATCAAGAGGGAGAATGTTTCTCAGAAAAAGACATGAATTTTTTAGATAGAACTGTAGAGTTTTTCTGTTAGTAAATGCATGGTGAGGTTCTGGTATCTGAAGAAATAAATTCAAGCTCTGTCATGGCACACATGCACACTGAGCTCTTCCAATACACTGACAATCTATTCACCACATCCATGTTACTGATGTGAACCTCACATCAACTTTTCAAGAGACACCTGAAGCACCTTAGTGTCAATCATATTTCTGATGAAGAGAAGGAGCATTGAACATCCTACCCCATCCAGACACACAGAGCTCTTCCATCCCAAATGAGAAGCCAGTCACCATATCCATGTTCCTTAATGTGAACCACACTTCAAATGTTCAAGGACAACACTCAGGTTCAGACACATTTGCAATGCTGAGAAGGTGCATTGACAACCCTGTTTCTACCAGACACTCACTCACAGATTTGGAGGATGCTGTCCATCTCAATTCAATGATCAGCAGGACTATGAGCACCTCTTCTTACAGCTGCAAACCCTGGGACACTTTCTCTGTATTGCTTAGGATCGAATCCTGAAGCTCCAACATCCTTAATAAGTATTTATAAGTATGTCATGAACTTGTATTTCTATGCAGTCAACATATGCATCAGGTTTGGACATTGTTGATCTCAATATGGATGCTTTTAAACAAATAAACTCTTTCGGGATGTAGCATGGAAATGGAATGTGTCAACAACATCACAGTGTGTGAACATAATGATGTTGCCAATTAAATCCACAGAGGCTGCTTGGATACATTCACTAAACAACTTCCTTATCTGCTTCAGCTGCTCCTCTACTTATTAGAATATACCCAGAAGATGCTCCAGCACACAACAAGAAAATTTGCTCAACCATGTTCATAGGAGCCTTATTCATAATAGCCAGACCATGGAAACATCCTAAGTGTCCCTCAGTAGAAGAATGGATAAAAAAAAAACTGTGTTACATATACACTATGGAATACTACTCAGCTATTAAAAACAAAAAATTCCCGAAATTTGTGGATAAATGGATTGAGCTAGATATTATCATAATGAGTGAGTTAACCCAGAAGCAGAAAGACTTAAATGGTATATACTCACTTATATCTGCATACTAGCCCAAAGGGCATGTCCCACGAAAGCCTTTACTTACCAAGAAACTGGGACAGAGGGGAGGACATCCTATTGGGACTCTAGATGAGAGAAGCATGACAAAATGGCAAAGTAGAAGGATCCAGAGGGTCCTAGAAACCTACAAGTAGAACATTATGATAGGCAGATTTGGGCCCAGGGGTCACGCTCAAACTAAGGCACCAGCCAAGGTCAATACAGGTGGTAAACTTTAATCCCCTACCCAGATCTACCCAATAGTCAGAACAGTCTCCACAATTGAGTCGAAGGTGGGATATGACTTTCTCACGTACTCTGGTGCCTCACATTTGACCATGTCCCCTGGAGGGGGAGACCAGGTGGCACTCAGAGGAAGGACAGCAGGTAGCCAAGAAGAGACTTGATACTCTATGAGAATATATAGGGGGAGGTAATCCCCCTCAGGAACAGTCATAGGGGAGGGGAATAATGGGAAAATGGGGGCGGGGCAAGAAATGGGAGGATACAAGGGATGGGATAAACATTGAGATGTAACAAGAATAAATTAATAAAAAAAAAGAAAAAAAGTTTCAGATTGCTCAGGGATACAAGGAACATACCTAAGTAAAATAATAGCAATATACACAAGTTTACAGCCAACATTAAATTAAATGGAAAGAAACTAAAAGCAATTCCACTAAAACCAGGGACAAGACAAGGCTCCCCACTCTCACTGTATCACCAATGTAGTACTTGAAATCCTATCTCAAGTAATAAGACAGCTATATAAATCAAGGGGAAACAAAGTGGAAAAGAAGAAATCAAAGGATCTCTATTAACAAATGACAGTATACATAAGTGATGCCAAAAATTCTACCAGAGAACTCCTACATTTGATACAGACCTTCAGCCAAATGGCTGGATTTATATTAACTCAAAAAAAGTCACTAGACCTCTTATATACTAATCCCAAAATGCTAAAAAAAAAAATTAGAGAAACAACACCCTTCACCATAAAAACAAATAATACAAAGTACCTAGGAAACTGAAAGACCTGTATGACAAGAACTTCTATTCTCTGAAGAAAGAACTGAAGAAGAAATCAGAAGATTGAAAGTTCTCCCATGCTCATGGATTGGGAGGATTAACATATAAAAAATGGCCATTTTACCAAAAACAATCTACAGATTTAATGCAAGTCCCATTAAGATAGGAACAAAATTCTCTACAGACCTTAAAAGAACAATATTCAACTTCATATGCACAGACCAAAAAAAGCCCACATTTTCTAAAACAATCCTATACACCAAAAGAGCTTCTGGAGGTATCTCTATCCCTTATTTCCAGTTTTACTACAGAGCAACAGTAATAAGATTGCATGGACTGGCATAGAAACAAACTGCTTAATCAATGGAATTAAATTAAGGGTGCAGTAATAAATGCACACATCTAAGGTCGCTTGATTTTTTACAAAGAAGCAAAAAAAAAAAACATACAATGGGGCAGAATCATCTTCAAGAAATGGTGCTAGTTTAAATGGATGTCTTTATGAAGAAAATGTAGATAAGTCCATATTTATTACACTGCACAAAACTCAACTGTAAGTAGTTCAAAGGCATCAGCAGACCACATGGATCCATTGGGAAGGAGTGGGGAGGATAGAAAGACCTGGATGGAATAAGAACTCCACAAGAATACCAACAAAGTCAAATAACATGCGCTCAAGGGAGGCTTGTGGAGACTGTAGCACCAAACAGGCATCATGCATCGATTGGATCTTGGTCCCCTACACATATGTAACAAATGGTCAGTTTAGTCTTCATGTGGGTCCCCTAGTAAAAAGAGCAGAGGCTGCTTCCAACATAGATTGTGTTGCTGATTCAAATCAGGCATCCTTTGGCATGGCTTTCTTGCCTAGCCTCAGTGTAAGCTAATATTCTCAGTCCTGATGCAACACGACAGGCTGTGGTGGGTTGTGGCACTCCTCTTTTTTGGCAAGTAGGAAGGATATGGGGGAGAGTGAGGGAGTATGGGACAGTGTGGAGAGTAGTAAGGTGAAGAGGATCAGGAGGCAAAGTAAATAAATATAAAAAACACTTAGCTAATGTGAATAGAAATTAACGAAAAACTACCACATAAACACCACCTGCTAACAGTTTCCAGAAACTCACACAAGGCCAATTAGACATAACCAACACCAATGTTCTTCTGAGATTAAACCTCCTCCATTTGATGTAGCCTCCTGAAGGTCAACATCCCTGTGACCCACAACCCCCACTTACAGTGTTTTCCTTTACAAATCCATTACCCTTGAATCTCGGGGCCACTGTCCTACCCTGCTGTGTCAGGAAGGTTTGTAGTCCTAGCTCAAGCTCGTAATAAAGGACCTGTGTGTACTGCATCGATGTTGAGTCCTGGTGGTCTTTTGGGGGTCTTGTGATTAAGGCACAACAACATAAACAACAGTCATACACACACACACACACACACACACACACACACACACACACACACACACTCCATATGACATTTATTTAAAATTTTCAGTGTTAAAGATGGGACTTTGAGGAAGTGGCTATGGTCATGGCAGCTCCACCTCCTCCTGAGATGAAAGTCATCATGGAAGGGAATTTCAAACCCCTTTATGCTAATGTTATTATGATGCACTGTCATCTGAGAATGACAAACATCCTTGTTCTTGTCAACTAGTGAAAATTCACTCAAATCACAGTTTAACTCCCTGAATTGTATTATAGACTCAATAAAATAAGCAGACATTAAATGTAGAGGAAAGTGAGATTGTTGATATAAATGACTAAAATGTTAAAGCACGTAAGGACCTGAGTGATTCTTAGAAGTTGAACAGTTTTGATCTTGATGTGAAACAAGCCTGTATTTCCAAGAAAGGCTAATTAGTAAAACCTGTACTTTGAGGAAATAAAAATGGACCAACCATAGGAAGAGTATGAATCTTAAAGGGGAAAGGGAAAGACACCAGAATCACAGCACAGAAACGGCCTTAAAGACTGTCCTGATGATGTCATGTAGGACAGTGAGCAATAAGCTGATGGAAACTGAACTGTCTTCTGTGTTGTTAATAGCAGTGAATTGTGTGACTGTGTCTGTGCCTGAAGACATCTGGACGGAAGCACTTTCCTATGATGACTCTGCACATGTTCTGAGAAAATGTCTGAGCAGTGAAACATGTAGAATGTGGCATAGATCCTGACTGATTATTGTCAGATCAGGGAGACAAAGGGGACAAGAGACAGAATTAATACTGCAATAGGCAACAGACCAAAAATTGTTGGGTGCTTTCAAGCCAGTTTGTAAATTGACATCTCATAATCATAAATAAATGTATTTTCTTTTTCCAGTGTCCAGATTTATTGAGTGAAATTAAAAATACAAGGTTGGAGCTATGTTTGGGGTGGGAGGCACAGGCTTCCATGTGTTTTACTTAATTTTTCCGTAGTGAAAATTTTGTTTTACAGCAATATATTCTGATTTCCTGTGCACCTTCTGTACTATCCCTCTCAGCTGCTGCTAACCCAACTCCACTCCTTTTATTTCTCTCAGTCTTTAACTAAGAAACATCTTCTCCTTCCCTCTTCCTCTCTGTCTCTACCTGTATCATCCTATCTCTCTCTCTGTGTCTCTCTCTGTCTCTCTGTCTCTCTCTGTCTCTCTCTGTCTCTCTTTCTCTCTTTCTTTCTCTCTCTCACACACAAACACACACAATCTCACAAGAACCCAAAATTGAAGATCAAAAAATACTAAGAGAAATGCCTAAAGAAATTAACATGAATGAAAAACTCTTCAACTTCTCCATATGTCCGTTTTCTGTTGCTGCTGGGCATGGTGTCTACCCTAAAATGTGGATCATATAGCCAGTGAGACTCCATGGGAGAAAACTAAGTTTTCCTTTGCAGTTGGGTACCAATTGAAGTTAGCTTCTTTGTTAGGGGCAAGAGCAGGTATCCCTTTCTCACTCTCAGCACTGGGGTCCCACTTGGCTTGGACCTGTGCAAGTTTTGTGTTTGCTTCCACAGTATCTGTGAGTTCACAGGTGCATCAGTCCTGATGTGTTTTGTGGAGAATGCTTCCATGAAGTCATCCATCACCTCTGGTGCTTACAAACTTTCCAACTCCTTTTTTGCATCAGTCCCTTAGTGCTCAGGGGAAGGTTTGATGAAGACAACCAATATAGGAGTGAATGTTACAGTGTCCTTCACTCTACACATTGTTGATTTTTGTTTCCCTATGTTACCTTCTACCTACAAAAGCTGTTCTAACAATGGATAGATGAGGCATGGTTTATAAGTAGTTATGTCATTAGGAATCATTTTATTGCTATGTTCCTTCAGCAGAACAATAGCATCTAGGTTTCTCCTCAAGGGCCATAGCCTATCCAGTCTCAGGTTCTGAGCCATCATAGCAGTGAGGCATGGCTTCCACCTCATGGAGTGAACTCGCAATCAATAAGAGAATGATTGATTACCCCCATGTTTGTGGCACAAATGCACGAGCCTATCTCACAAGTCATCATTATAGGTGACAGAGTTGGTAGCTATGTTAGTTATTAATGTTCTCCTATGAAAGCATGCAGAGTACTGCCCAGTGTTATGAATGCTAACCAGTAGTGGTAAAACCACTATTTAGCCACTAACTCAACATCTCCAAATTCAGTGAGATGTCTAAGTGTTATCTGGAGCAATAGGGTGTTACCAGCATTTATGAAGAACAACCACTGGCCTTGTCAAATAACCTGAGATACTTCAGAGATTCCCAGGAGTAGCATTGTCCACTGCTACTTCTCCAGTAATGCCCATCTCTCCCAATCCAGTTGTTTGCTGTACTGGATCATTAAAATAATTTGTATCTTCTGCTTTGGAAATTTGAGACAAAATACTGAGTAGAATCAGAGCACTCAACAACCTGGCTTAGGTAACAGACATGTTTCATCTTTATAAAAATAAACATGGATGGCCCCTATTGTGCTAACTTAGAGGAGGCCTCAGTTGCATAACAGGAAATCATTGCTCTGAAGTGCAGAGTGAAGAGGAAACCCCACAGGCTAGCAGGAAATGTGTGCCCCCTCCCAACCTCCTTCATTGTAGAAGGAAGGCACAGAGCTGAGAATGAGCCTGAAATACTGTACAGCTGCTACCTGAGGCTGTGTCAATGTGCTCTCCGAGCACAGTAGTAGGTGGCAGTGTCTGCAGTGTCCACACTGGTGATCTTGAGGAATACCTGGTTTTTGGAGGTGTCCTTGGAGATTGTGAGCCGGCTCTTCAGGGATGGGTTGTAGTACTTATCATCATCCCACCAAATATGTGCCAGCCACTCCAGACCCTTCCCTGAGGGCTGGCGGATCCAGCCCACACCTATACCAGAAGTGCTCAGTGAAAACCCAGAGAAAGTACAGGTCAGACTCAGGGTCTGGGAGGGCTGCAAAAGCCCGGGGCCAGACTCTTTCAGAGTAACCTGGGACAGGACATCTGTGGAGAAAAAGAAAAATCAGAAGGTAAGGTTGGAATAGGGTGAAGATATGGAAGGCCCTTCCTTAGAAAGCCTTGGCACTTACATGCAGGCACAAGCAGCAGCAGGAATGAGGAAGTTAGCCTGTCCATGGCTGCACACCACTGAGTACCCTGGTCCAGCTTTGGCTTTTCAACCCAGTGTTGGGTGGAGCCAGGAGAGATTTGCATTTCCTCAACAGGTGTTGGTTCTGATGGTGGGCTTCAGTTTTAGGACTCAGGAGAAGTCAGTCTGTGATTGGAACCACAGGAGCCCTCAGGAAAGCTCACCTCTGCTCTCATTGTTGGCTATGCAGTGCAGGGAAAGCCTTTCCTTACAAACTGCCTTAGTTTAATTTGCGTACTTTGTAAACTGTATACCTTGCAGGAAAGCATCCTGGTGGCCCCTGGTGAGGAGCTCCAGAAGCCAGGCCTGGCTGTTGCAATTTTTTCCCTAGGGCTCCCTCTGCATCTTTTCCTGGGTTCCCCTTTTTAGTTCTTCAGTTCTCCTGGTTGGCTCACCATGTGGTCCAAGAAGAGGGTGCTTTGATATTCAGGCTGTGCTGTAGGCCTCTCTACACTTCTGGACAGCAACACCTCAGGACTCTAGGGATTCTGAGGATAAATCTACAGAGCCCTGTGACTTAATATCAGATGTCTGGAGTAACACAAAAGCTGAAGCTATGGAGAAAGCAGCAGCAACTGAGGCCTGAGTTATGGATGCTGCTGACATGGAACTCAGGGGTAGGAAGGCCTGTTTACCTGGAGCTAGTCTGTGAGCTCCAGCAGTGCCATCTTTGTGGCAACAATGTATAAACTAGCCATGCCTCCAACCCAGGGAGCTTTATGTGGTCTGACTCTGACAGGCAGAGACTTAACTAGAAGTCTGAACCCTTAGTGTAGATTCATAGTTTAGTTAAGGGAAAGTGTTTTCTTTACCTTAGAGCCCAAGTCTGTGTAAAGCTCTTAGAGCATGAGTTAACAGGCATCTCCCCCATACCTCTCTAGCTATTAAACTAGCAGTTCCAGCCTCTGACTGTTACAATGCCCACCTCCAGCCCCTTTGTTGGACTACTCCCACACTTATGCTAAGTTTAGTTGAAAAGCCTGAAAAAAAAAAACCCACCAATATCTATTCTTCCCCAAAGCTCAGGACTTGAAATGCCACTAATTCTCACTCTGGAATTCTCTGCTCTAAAAAGCTCCGCCTCTTAAAAAATCCTATATAAAGGCTGTGTTTGTCCAGTTCTCTGCTGTCTTCACCTAGGAGCAGAGACATCCACCTGGATTCATCCCTTCAATAAGTCTCTTTTAAGAGATTACTGCCTGATGTGGCTCTCTTAAGAAGACAAGAAGTCCAGAAGAGAAGAAGGAGCTGAGCTCTGGCTCCAAAGTTCCTCAGCTCCTCAGGATATGGGATAACCCTCTCCTGGGAGCTACAGTGTCTCTTCTGAGGAGATCTTCTCTCAAAGCTGTGTTTTCTGGGGTCCTGTGCCTCAGAATACCTTTCCCTTAGGATGCTGTCCAACCTCAGAATTGGGATTCCTGTCCAGGCCTCAGAGTTGTGGGGTTCCTGGACATCTTCCCTCCTGAAAGGAAGGCACATGTAGAGTACCTAGCTGAAGAGCAGAGTCTTCAGAAAAATAAACATTTCTGATGAGTGCTGGGTAGAAGGAGCCAGACACTCACTCTAAGACGAGGAGACCTGGCTCAGTTCACTCATTCAGGGATAGTCACCTGTGTTTTTGCATGGAGGACATGAGAAAGGCTCAAATCATTGGTGTTTCTCCAGACTTCATGATGCTCTGTGCCTGGGCCAGAGGTCGCCTCCTGTGTGAGCTATTTCAGGACAAATTTCCTTTCACAAAAAAAGAAAAGGGTACAGAGATTGTAAACTTCTTATATAGTGGAAGAGTCTGTGCCATATGTGGCCTGGCAGTTATAAACTATAATTTCATGGAAGGGAGTGATATTTCATTGATTTTACTTATCTGTGAATTTTCTGCACCATATTTTTCTGGTTTCAATTTGTCCAATGAATAGTGCCTTCAGGTTTATACTGCCTATATTTGTGAGAACTTTAAAACAGCACAAGACAACAAACTATAGACAGAAAAACATCTTTTCTTTGCTCAGTTCTCTCAGATGCTGAGCATTCTGGAAGAGGGCATAGTGGATGGAGGATGATGGAAGTCACACACTGGGCCTGGGGATTTTCATAGATGTTAATTCATAATGTATTCCTCTTTGTTCTTGTCACTACTGATGCTTTAGAACTTAGAGAAATTATGATTTGCCTAACTTTGGGAAACAGTCACAGTGACTTTTTGGTATGAACATGATTAAATATGTGCAAAGAAGTCTGATTGAACTACTGATTTCATCAAGGAACGATAAACCCCAAAAATCAGCTCGTTATTATTAATAATACATCTTTATATTTAAAAGTTTTGAAAGATAAAGATAGCAAGATGGGTCTAAACCATGAAATATGATCTTGCCACAAGTTGTAGGAATGCTGTAACAGGAAGCCAACCCCAGAATGCTGAGTGCCAGCTGAGGCACTGGAGCCTTAGGGTAGGATGGGCAGTAAGACCTGCACTAATGGGTTTTCTATGTTACAATGAATTTTCAACTCTGATTAAATTAAATGTCTGAAAATAGGAGAATACCTAAAATTCTGTCCATGATATTAGAATATCACCACAAATCTCACCAAAGACAGGCAGTAGGATGGGTGCACAAGAAGCAAAATATCATGGAAGGATCTTGGAACCTGTCTAAGTTCTCTTTTAACAGACTCCTTGGATACTTCCAATTTTGACTAATATCAATAGAGCAGCAAAGAGTATGATGTACCTAGTGTCTCTAGAATCCTCAGCATCTGTGCTCAGGAGGGATAGAGCCAGATATCAAGGTAGATCTATGTCCAAGTTGAAGTGTAACAGCCACTCTGATCTCCATATTGGCAGCACACATGGGGAGCTGTGCTCTGTGAGGTGTCTGGGCACTTCAAAATGGCTTATACAGCATGTCACAGGCAACTCCTTGAATCAAGGACTGACAACCACTGGACAGATATCTCTACAGTAGATTGGAGAGTCACATTCATCTCAGAGGCCAAAGAATCTAACTGGAGGAGACAGGAGGATTTTTTTTATAAAGTCCCTGGTATTTCAAACAGTATTTTAACTTCAACATAGGTTGAATGGTCTCTAACATGGAATTTTACAAAGATTTTCATGTTTACCACAACATAATCAGTGTATGAGATCTCATCCACACTAAGCATATAACATTCATATTATGAGAAGAAATAATGTCGTCTACAGGAACAGGCAAAATTAATATTCTGAGCTACAGAGAAATCATCCTGAATCAAACTTTCAGATTGCTAGTTAGCACAGGTATCTCTGTACTGAGTGATAGTCACCATTTTCCTCAAAATGAAAACTTCTATAAAAAAGTGTGAACCTCTATATAACAAGAAATGTACCAAATGGATCCTGGAGATACTTGCTCAGTCATAGTAATTGCTGATGTATTGATATTAGCAAAATTCGGAAATGGCTTAGAGGTCTGTCAATAGAAAAATGGATTAAAAATGTATTAAACTGAAAGTTGCAATATATGTGGAGAGGACCAGACGCAGACCTATATGTTTCCTATGCTGGCTGCTTCAGTTTCTCTAAGTTCACATGCCCTTTGCCAGTGTACTCTGAGAGACGATGATGTGTCAGTGTGCGTCCATGTTCTGTAAAATCCTGAGACTGTAGGTCAGTGCACCAAGACTAGGGAGGAAGTGAATTTGAAAACAGAAAATTGTGCATAATCTCAAACCTATCTTCAATTACTATCTACATACATTGGTTGGGTCAATAAATTAGTTTTATTAAAATTGATTTAATAACTTTGATCAGCTTATGAATTACGTATATGAGGTAGTACAATATTCTATAAATATCTCTTACATCTAGGAGACCAGAACTACTTCTCGAAAAACATGGCCAAAGTGTAAAGCACACATTCAGTTTACTTAAAGAAATGAAAGAGGTTTTTGTTTAGTCATATGTAATTTTTGTGGATTTTAAAAGTAAAATCATGTTATGCTTTATTCAAGAAAACTCCATCAAAAGTTTCAGTCTCGTGGAATCCAGAGATATTTTGTAACTATGCCTTATCAAAGTTTTCCTTTTTGTATTGATTTATTAAGAAAGAAACTCACTAATGGAGGCAGTCACTAGTGAAGAGTGTCAAGGTGCAATATGCTATAGGGGCAAATTCAATTACCATCACTTTATTCACTGCTGTAATCTTGAAAAGTTTACAAAGGCCATATAATACTGTGAGGAGGAGGAAGACAAATGGACACACAGAGCAATTGTTTCTGAGCAAATCTCCAGGCTAATCTTCACTGTCATCTCAGTCCCAGGGCAGCTTCCTGCTCCTCCAGGATTTCTGACACACTCAGGATGTGGTTGTACCACTGTGTCTCCTCTCGCACAGTAATAGACCGCAGAGTCCTCAGATGTCAGGCTGCTGAGCCCCATGTAGGCTGTGCTGGACGATTTCTCTGCAGTAACTGTGGCCCTGCCCTGGAACTTCTGATTGTACCTAGTACCACCAGTTCCAGGATAAATACAAGCAATCTACTCTAGGCCCTGTCGAGGCCTCTGCTTCACCCAGTGCATATCGTAGCTGGTGAATCTGAAGCCAGAAGCCTTCCAGAACAACTTCACTGAGGTCCCAGGTCTCCTCAGCTCAGCCCCAGACTGCTCCAGCTGGACCTGAGAGTGGACACCTGTGGAAAGAAAGGCAGAGTGGATGGCATTGTCATCTCTGTCCCACTTAAGTGTTTTAATTGGAGAACCCCTTACCAGTAGATACTGCAAACAGGAAAGGAATCAAGCTCCATCCCATGGTGAGGGCCACAGTGTTTAGTGACTGTGGAGAAAACACTGTTCACATGTTTTTATGGTGTGAGGACATCCCTGTATGTAACAACCATAGAGGCACAAAATTTGCATATCCATGACCAATGTACATCTTAAATAAGGATCAGATCCAGCTGCAGAAGGAGTTACAAAATTCCTGGGTCAGGCAGCTGATGCTGAGGTTCAAGTGCTAATCCTCTCTGAGGAAATGCATCCCATGTCCCTTCCCTGAGCCCTGTGCAGGTGCTGTGGATGTAACATCAGGGCTTAACCTCTCACGATATTTCTTCCCTGATGCAGTTGCTTCACTCTGAGACAAGGTTATCAGATGAATTTACAGAAAGAGGTTGTGTATTTACTAAGACTGGAAATCTCCGAACTCCTAAGTTATGAGAATTTACAGGCTCTTTCATATTCATACAATTTATCCTGGCCTTTAGAGTAGGTTGCATAGAAAGAAAACTGACCAAAATGACCTAAATAGAAAATACATCAGAAATATTAGAACATCAAACTTTATTATAGCAGTATCTGCAGTAACTAAATTATGGAAAAAATACATATCTGTCATGAGATGAACGCATAAGGAAGACACAACTATAGATGCAGCACTACAGAACACTTTATCTGAGAGAAGAAATCTATTCGAAAATAATGAATCAATCTATGCTGTGTCCCAGATGTACCCTCCCAAGCATATACTCAAATGACTCTACATCTTATTACAGAGAGAGACACTTGCACATCCATGTATATTGCTGCTCCATTCACAGCAGCTGGAATCTATGTAGATTTATAACAAATGACAAATAGATAATCAGAGTGTGGGATGTATAGGCAATAGAATATTACACAGTTTTAAAACAAGAATTATGACATCTATAGTTACGTGGATGGACCTGGAAAATTGTCAATGAGTTCACCATGGTCCTTAAAGACAAATGATTCATGTTTCCACTCATATACTGTGTCACATTTTAAATATTTTGTTTGTGTTTACTTGGCAGAAGCCAAGAGACTAAAAATGTGCCCTTAGGGTCTGAGGAACCAAGGGAGAGGATATATAAAATGAAAGCAGATAGGGAGGATAATGGGAACACAAAGCTTCACACATGCAGTGTGTGGGGAAATGAAAAAATAGGCACTGGTGTAGAATAAACAAAAATGAACAGTTACAAGAAATTTTGTAATTTTCTTTGTATTGATGGAATAATTTTGTGTTCAGAATATCGTGTGGTTTTATTGGATTGAGTATACATTGTTTTTATCAAAAACAATAAACTTAATAAAAGTGTATGCCCAGCCAGTGATATGTTGGCATGACTTGTAGTTTAAATTTTAGTATTTTCTCGATGGTCTGGTTCTGTTAATGCTCTATGGTTATGTGAGATACCTGGTTATATAAAGATGAGTATAAATTACATGATGAGCTTTGTGTTTTATTTTAACTTGTGAGTCTTTCAACAGAGGTAGCTGCATGGGTGGGCAGTGCTGCTTTCAAAAGACACAGATTATGAAATGAACATCTCAGTGCCAGTCACAGGATAACTCCCTGTCTGTTAATGAACAGAAAGGCGCCATAGGTGCTGAAAACAGTATGAGACATTGTCATTTTTCCACAGAGACTGTAGCTTCCGGAATGGAGCCTGAACCAAGTTAACCAAGATCAATTCCTTGAAGATACTGTCTTTTTTTCAGTATGCATGACTAATTTATTTATGAAAAGTCAAGTGTTCCATAAATGCATGGATATACGCCTGTATCTTCAAGATGATTCCTTCATTAGTATGTCTGTTTCTTTCCAGTACCATGCTCTTTTTATTATTTGCCCTGACCAGTGGGGGTTCGACTAAATCTCTGGAGGAGAATCACCTAAATAAGGGACAAAACACAAAACACAAAAAAAGAGTACAAGTCTGAATGTTGATCAAGTTCTCAAACTTCTATTTTTCAAGCAGCAGGTTTTATAAGGCAGGAGACAGGGAAGCATATTGCTATGGCAACCCAGCATCAGGCTATCTCAAAACAGAGGGAATTCCAGACAGGGCCATAATGTTCTGCCACACAGAATATCTTGCTTAATCTTTGTTTAGTCTAACTGCTAAACCATAAGAAGGTCAGTTAGTTTCTGATAAAAAGGCAAGCTCTGGGAGAAACAGAAACTTAAAGACCAGGACTTCATGTAGCTGTGACCATGCACTGCCTCATTGAACTGCCTGGAAGAGGCATGATATTCAGGGAAGAGCATAATGCCTGCTCAGTGCTGGTGAACAAACATTTTCATATCAGCTTTGTAAGATTATTTTCCCTCCAAAAGGCCTGGTTAGCACAGACTTTGTTTGGGTAATGTGGAGGCAGCTCTCCTTTACCTGATATCTACTCTGTGTGGTTTAATCTCTATCATGAAATTCTACTAGTAAAGCTTCTATAACACCGATATGTAACTTGTAGACTCTTTAACTTAAATGTTACCTTGATGCAATCTATAAATAGAAATATATTGTAACTGACAGTGGTCTCTCTGTACTCACTACCTGGTACATGATCTCTATTTTGTTACTCCCATTCTGATGAAGGAAGATCCCTGAGATGGTTTTTAGATAGTATTGTTCTCTCAAACATCTGATATAGCTCAGGAAGAGTGTCCTATAAATCTAATGTTATTGTGATACATCAAGGGAGAGAATACAGAATTCCATGGGGTGGTGAAAACTTTGCCCCTTTTTGATGAATTCAGCCTGCCCCACCTGAATTTGTCCCTATAAACATTCAAAGACCAGTCAATTCAAACATGAAAGAACACAATGTTCACATCAGACATAAACTTTAAATGAAATTATTATAATACAAAGTGATACTATGTTTTTTACTGAAAGCACACATGAAAATAAAGATAGGATGTTACTCTTGAATACCGAACATGAATTACTTCACTTATAATTTCAGGAAACACTATGATTTATAAAACCAATGACTGGTGACTTTGAAAAAGGCTTGGTAATTAGAGGGTATCGAACTATTTGCTTTTTCTGGACTGGAGTGAATTTACAACCTGTGTTTTGAAAAATGTTTCTCAGCAGTAAATTTCTGCTTCAGGGATTCACTCTTGGGCTATTTAGACATCCAGGAAGTATCTGGGTACTGAAAGTAATTTCTCCAGCAGGTATTAGACAAGTAATTGAACCAAGGTGCTACAGTCAATTAATATATGCATTTCCAGTACACTGTAGAATTGCATTCAAATCAGAGGCCAGAACTAGAAGATTCCCCTGCATAATGGCCAAACCCTGCTGTGACCAGCCTCAGTTTACCCTGTGTCTCTAGCATCCTGGCAAAGGGACCTAAGGAAGATAAGCCTCACCTGGGCTGTTGCAGAGTCCCTAGCAGAAAGCTGTGCCACCACTGTGACCCACCTTGTTATCCCTTCTGTGATGCAGCTGGTCTCTATCAATGCATCATCATGGTTTTCCCTTTCTTATTGTTTTATTTAAAATAAACTTGTCAATGGAGGTGACCATTGGTGAAGATGTTGAAAGGTCTGTTGTTCTCTATGGGTAACCTAAATCAACATCATTTTATTTGTAGATGTCTTTTTACAAAGGTGACAAAGGCATTATAAGACTGTAAAGAGGAATAGGAAAAAAATGAGTGCTGAAAATGATTATTTTTGAGCAAGTCCTCAGGCTATCTCCTCTGTCATCTCAGTCCAAGAGTAGCTTCCTGAACCCCTCGGGTTTCTGACACACTCAGGATGTGGTTGCAGCACTGTGTCTCTGGCACAGTAATAAATGGCAGAGTCCTCAGATGTCAGGCTGCTGAGCTCCATGTAGGCTGTGCTGGAGGATTTGTCTACAGTCAGTGTGGCCTTGCCCTTGAACTTCTGATTGTAGCTAGTACCACCACTTGAAGGATAAATGTATCCAATCCACTCCAGCCCCTGTCCAGGCTTCTGCTTCACCCAGTACATATAGTAGTTGGTGAAGGTGTAGCCAGAAGCCTTGCAGGACAACTTCACTGAGGAACCAGGTCTCCCCAGCTCAGCCCCAGACTGCTGCAACTGGACCTCTGAGTGGACATCTGTGGAGAAAAAGGTAGAGTCCATGGCATTGTCACCTCAGTCCCTGTCTGCACTTCAGGATTGGAATAGGAGAGAACCTTACCTGTAGTTACTGACAGAAGAAAGACGATGATCCAGCTCCATTCCATCCTTAGGTATGGTTTGTTCACTGACTTGCAGAGGACACTGATCAGATGTTGTTTTGGGGTGTGGACATCCCTGTATTTACCAGCATAGACTCAAGTAATTTGCATATTCATGAGCATGATACTTCTTATATAAGGCCCTAGTCCAGCTGGAGAAGAAGGAGGTATAAACCCCTGGGTCAGTCCTAATCCTCTGAGGAAATGCACTCTATACTCCTTCCTTCCTTCATATATATGAAATTAACATTTGGGCGAGATGGTGACATCATTGACTCTTCTATGACTGAGCACTCTGTCAATCATTCTCAGCACTTTGATCCATTGTGAATATCTCCATCAATTATTAGACACAGCACACAGAAGCCTCTGTAAAGAAGGCTGAGCACAGAACTAATCTACTTGGTATAATCATGAATATATATGAGGAATTTTGACAACATGACCATTAGTAGTACAACTTTGGTTTTACTAGGTCCTATGTCATCTCTAGGCATGGACTTTTGACCATGTTTACCTGGTAAAAACTCCTTTTTATGCTTCAGACCAAAAGTCCAGTTAGAAAATTTAGTTGCTTTGTAACAACCAGACACTAATGGGTACATCTTACCTGAAGGCTGATGTAGACGGCAAGACCTGGTACTGCATAAAATCACTGATTTCTTTGCTCTCCCTTCAAGTTAAAGAGCCCCTTCCTGCACTAGGAAACCTAACCAACAGGGAAAATTTAGAGATCAGGTAGGCTATTCTCTGTCCTACAATAAAAGTACCATAGCTAACAGTTGAAAACCAGATGAAAGGAATTTTAGTCTTCTACTTTGACTCAGACATATGATGAAAAGCAAGAGCTCAAATGAAGGTATGGATGTCCTGAAAAGCTAATCCTCTCTCACCATTGATGGGAGTGTAAAAAAGTGTACTGAATTTGGAATCAGTTTGGAGAATTCATCAAAAAATGATTAATAAGAGTATGCTGTATCCTTTCTACATCCCTCCAAAGCACAGACACAAATGACTCTACAACTAATTATAGAGACACCTGAACTTCCATATATATTCACAGCATGTTACCCATGCTTACAGCAGCTAGAGAATGGAATCATCCTAGATTTCCAACAAAGGACAAATGCATAATCAGGATGTAGGCTGGATTGGACATTGTGAGTGCATCCAGTGTGGATCTGTCCTGAAATTCCTCCACAGAGTTTGTTCTGCCAGAGATTGGAATACCCATCCAGTCAATTCCATCCCATGTCCAGGATTCTGACTCACCCAGCATCCATAAAGAGGAAATGGAGAAGGTACATGAGTTGAAATACTTGCATGTAACCTTTCATGAAGCTCCAGGAATCCTCAGTCCAAACCCAGACTGCAGCACCAGAACCTAGGACTGACCCCTATAGAGAGGATGCCATGAAACCTTCAGTCTCTGGCTTCCGCTTAGCCCTGCTTCTAGGAATGCACTTATCTGTAGCTGCTACCACCCGATAGAGATGATCCAACTTCAGACCAAGTTGAGAACCAATGTGCCAAGAGACTGTGGAAAAGTGAATAGTAATCTGACGCTGTTGGTTGTGTGGACATTGCTGTATTTACAATCACAAAGTAATTTTGCAATAGAGAGGAAGGATGTTCCTTAGATGAAGACATGAAATTTTTTCAGATAGATCTGGTAGAGTATTTTTTTATGTTAGTCAGTGGCATGGTAAGGTTCTGGTATCTGAAGAAATACATTCATGCTACATCCTCAAACCCACGCACACAGAGCTCTTTCATCCCACTGAAAGTCCATTCACCACATCCATGTTCCTTTATGTGAACATCATGTGTTCAATTGACACCTGCAGCTCCTCAGTGTCAACCATATTTCTTATGATAAGAAGGTGTGTTGACTATGCTACCCCATTCAGATTCTTACATAGAGCTCTCCCATCACCGTGAGAATCCAGTCACCATATCCATGTTCCATAATGTGAACCACACTTCCGGTGTTCAAGGATAACATGAATCTCCTCAGAGTCAACCACATTTGTGGTGCACAGAAGGAATATTGACCATCCCGTTTCTATCAGACACTTACTCAGAGCTTTGGAGGATGTAGTCTATCGTAATCCAATGATCAAAAGGACTATGAACACCACTTCTAACAGCTGCAAACTCTGGAACGTTTTCCCCATACTGCTTAGGATCCTGAGCTTTCAGTATAATTAATAATTTTTATAAGTATGTCATAATCTAGTATTCTCTTTAGTCAACATATGAATTTTACTTGGATGTTGTTGATCTCAATATGGATGCTTTTTAACAAATAACCTCTCCAGGGACATAGCATGGAAATGGTATGTGTCAACAATGCTATGGTCCCTGAACATAGTGATGTTGGCAATGAAATCCACAGAGACAGCTGGAGTACACTCAGTGAACAACTTAGCTTCTTCAGCTGCTCCTTTACTTATTAGAGAAGTGGTGGATAAACAGTGCCCCCTGCTGGTCCTAATAACTCACATATAGGTACAGCTCACTTACTTTTCTCATTTGCAATGTTCCTTTTCATTTTGCAAAGATATTTCAACAATGGAAGGTGAGCTGTGCTTCATACATTGTATTCATGAACCACAGTCCATTCTTTAGGAGCTGTTAGACCTAGCTATAGAAGGGACCACTGATGAAGTAGTGAGTTACCAGACTAAAAACTAGAGATACACAGGAGCTACAAGCATTCTACAAGGAAATTTCTCCCCTTCTGAAGCTGCACTTGGTACTAGAAACTCAGAAGACCAGGGAGAGGAATAAATGTGACCATTACAGATCAGTTCAGTGCCACCTACAGAAAATATATTCATATCTGAGAAGTAACTAGAATTAAGAAAAATTTGAACTGTGGTTCACTCTGTTTGCTAATTCAGGATTTGTATTAAAGGTGGGCTGTATGGTTGTGTGTAAAGACTTAGCAGGGGTGGTGTTTTCCTTTTTTCTTGTATCTTTAAATGTCCCCTGGAGGGGGAGATTTGGTGGCACTCAGAGGAAGGACAGCAGGTTACCAAGAAGAGACTTGATACACTATGAGCATATATGGGGGAGGTAATCCCCCTCAGGAACATTCATAGGGGAGGGGAATAATGGAAAAATGGGAGGGAGGGAAGAATGGGAAGATACAAGGGATGGAATAACCGTTGAGATGTAACAAGAATAAATTAATAAAAATATATATATATATATATATATATAAAAGAAATATTGAGTGGGTCCTGAAGCAACCCTCTTCTCTCTTGGTCTAGCTCCCTCAAGCTTAGTATTCTCTTATTCATGGTTGGTCATGACTGACGATTTTCATAGTCCTGGACATATTTGCTAAGGCTTAGAGAATGACATCTCTGGGGCTTAATTACCCTCTAAAATATGCAATATGTTAGTGTAGCCATGACCAATGTATATGAGGAATGTGTGTGTGTATTAGCAAATAAATACGTGCAGAAATTCATTTGACAGAATCCAACACACCTTCATGTTCAAAGTCTTAGATAGATCAGAGATACAAGGCAAATACCTAAGTAAAATAATAACAATATACAGTACACTTATAAACAACATCAAATTAAATGGTGAGAAACTTAAAGCAATTCTACTAAAATCAGGGATAATACAAGGCTCCTCATGCTCACCATAACTCTCCAATGTAATACTTGAAATCGTATCTCCAGCAATAAGATAACTAAATAAATCAAGGGTAAAAAAATTATAAAAAAAAAATCAAAAGGTCTTTATTCACAAATGATTGTACACATAAATGACCACAAGAATTTTACCAGAGAACCTCTACAGCTGATACACACCTTCAGCGACATGGCTGGATTCAAAATTAACTTTAAAAATACAGTAGATCTCCTATACCCAAATCTTAAAGGGCTGAGAAAAATAGAGAAACAGCACCCTTTGCAATAGAAACAAATAATATAAAGTACATTGCTGTTACTGTAACCATGCCATGGACTACTAGCTCAGTCGGGGATAGGTCCTTGGTATCAGGAGTTCTTGGAACGTTAGTGAACAGAAATAAGGCGCAGTGACACACAGACAAGTCTTCATCTGAGTGTATTTTGCAGCCAAGCAGTATAGCATTATATACATTTCTTGAACGCAGTGAGGGTTTTTGGTTACATTTTCCCACATCACTTTCCCACAGAGCAGATTCAAGGAAGTCAATGAGCAATCAAGCATACAGGTACAGAATGCGAAGTTATTGTTACAACCTTGAATGAAACAATACAGAGTACAGAGACACCTAACAGAAAGACATGATCACTCCTAAGTTACTGGCTTGATATTAATATGTATGTGCTTTCTTTTTATTCAGGGTCAGCGTCCTCTCTCTAACAAAACCTGTATTCAGCACCTGTGTGCCAGGACTTTTTTTCCTCTTTTATTTTTTTCCTTCTCCCTGGAGTCTTTTGAAATACTCCATTTCTTTGTAGGCCATAGTATAACTTATTTACTAATGATTAATTCCTAGTCATGTCTCATTTAAAAAGTGGAAGTGAAGCAGAAGTACTTTGACCACAGACAGTCCCTGGCTGCAGACCCAAGCCACGGTCTCATAGCAACTATTGTTACACTTGAGGATTCCCACCATGGGAGGGAAATGCACTTAGAATTTAGAGAGAAACAGAAAATAGTTCCCAGAAATGAGAGTTTTGAAACTGCATTTTCTGCTGGCAGTATTATAGACACCAGTCCAGGAGACTCTCCCTTTTGGGGGGTCTTAGTTCTCAGGCCTGTGTAATACTAGTCACACAGACTCTTCTGGAGAGCAATGACATAACCAGCAAAATGAAAGATCTGTATGACAAGAATTTCAATTCTCTGAATAAAGAAATTGAAGAAAAAATCATATGATGGAAAGTTCTCCCATGCTCATGAATTAGTAAGATTAACATATAAAATGGTAATCTTAACAAAAGCAATCTACAGATTCACTGTAATGCTCACCAAAATGCCAACAAAATTATCTATGGACTTTAATTTAAAAGAACAATTTTCAGCTTCATATGTACAGAACAAAAAAGCCAAGATTTGATTTTTTAAAAATCCTATACAATAAAAGAACTTCTGCTGGTATCTCTATTCCTGATTTTCAGCTTTACTACAGAGCAATAGTAATAAAAAAACCTCCGATGGTACTGTCATGGAAACAAACTGATGAACATATGGAGTCAAATTAAAGGCCATGAAATAAACACACACACCAATGGACACTTGAATTTTAACAAAGAATCCAAGTCCTTACAATGGGAGCAAAAGCATCTTCAACAAATGGGATTTGGACTAACTGAATGTCTACATGCAGAAAATGCAAATACTTCATAATTATTATTCTGTACAAAACTCAATTCTAACTCGATCAAAGGCCTCAACAGACCACAGGGAGCTTTCTCCAAGAGGTGGGGAACATAGAAGGTTCTGCAGGGGACAAGAGCTCCACAAGAAGACCAACAAAGTCAAATACCGTGTGCTCCAGGGGGATTATGGAGACTAAAGCAACAACCAACAACTATGCATTGACTGGGTCTAGGCCCTTACACATATGTAACAGATGAGCAGTTTAGTCTTCATGTGGGCCCCCTAGTAAGGGGAACAGAGGCTGCTTCAGACATACATTCTGTTATTTGTTTCTGATAATGAGACCCTGGCATGGCTTCCTTGCCTAGCCTCAGGGTAAGAGAATGTGCTCAGTCCTGATGCTACTTCTTAAGCTGCAGTGGATTGGGGAACTCAAACTTTTTTGTAAATAGAGGGTATATGGGGATGAGGAAGGGAGGGCGGGATCATATAGAGAGATATCAGAAGGTAAAGGGAATATTAAAAAGCCCTTAGCTAATATGAACAGAAATTGCTTTTACAGTAAATACATGAATTGACAGAAACACAGAGGGCTGCAGGGAGGGAGAGGTTAGTGATCTCATACTAGTGGGTTCACATCTCACATGTTATCTCTAGAACAAAAAGAATAAAAACCCACCCACAAGGTATGTGCCTTGTATCCCTGATATCTCCAAGACTTATAACATGAACTTGAATTTTGTTAAACACTTTTTTATCATCTAAGGAGATGATCATGTGAGTTTTTTTTACTTGCAGTTTGGTTATATGATAGATTACACTGATGGATTTCTGTATATTGCACCACCTCTGCATTCCTAGGGTGAAGCCTACTTGGCCACACTGAATATTTTTTATGTGGTTCTGGGTTTGGATTGTGAATATTTTATTGAGTATTTTTGCATCAATATCATAAAAGAAATTTGTCTGAAATTCCCTTTCTTTGTTGGGTAGGTATCAAGGTTACTGTGGTCTTAGGATGAGTTTTGTAATGTTCCTTCTGTTTCTATTTTATATAACAGTTTAAAGAGTATATGTATTAGCTCTTCTATAAATGTCTGGTAGAATAGTGCACTGAATCCATCTGGCCCTGGGCTTTTGGGGGGGGCGGAGATTTTGATGAATGCCTTTATCTTCTTAGGGGATATAAGATTATTTAATTTGTTTACTTGGATATTATTCAACTTTGGTAAGTGGAATATGTCAAATTATTGTCCATTTCACTTAATTTTCAAATTTTGTGACACATAGGCTCTTGAAGTAAGACCTAATGATTCTTTGGATTTCTTTCTGTCTGTTGTTATGTCTCCCTTTTCTTTTATGTTTTTCTTGATTTGGAAAGTGTCCTTCTGCCTTTTGCTAATTTGGTGAATGGTTTGTCTATCTTGTTGATTTTCTCAAAGAACCATTTCTTTGAATTGCTCTCTATGTTTCTAATTTGTTGATATCCACCCAGAGTTTGATTATTTGCAGCCATCTACTCCTCTTGTGCATCTTTAATTCCTTTCATCCTAGAGATCTTAGGTGTACTTTTAGATTGGTAGTATGAGAACTCTCCCATTTCTTCATGGAGGCATTTAGTGGGTGGGTTATGTCTTCATTCTCATTGAATTTTAGGAACTATTTAATTTCTTTCTTTCTTCCCTGACCCAGTTGTCATTGAGTAGAGAGTTGTTCAGTTTCCATGCATCTGTATGCTCTTTGTTATTTCCGTTCTTGTTGTGGTCTAGCTTTAGCCCATGGTGGTTTAATAAGAGATAAGAGGTTATTTCAGTTCTCTTGTATCTTTGGAGCCTTGCTTTGTAATGAGTTTATGGTCAACTTTGGAGAACGTTCACTAAGATGCTGAGAATTTATATTCCTTTTGCTGAGTGAAGGTTCTGTAGATATTGATTAGGTCTCTGATTCATGACATCTGTTAGGGTCATAATTCTCTGTTAATTTCTGTTTTATTGACCTGTCTTTGGCAATGTTGTGCTGTTGAAGTCTCTCACTAATAATGTGTGAGGATCAGCGTATGGTTTAAGCTTTATCAATGTTTCTTTTCCAAATGTGGGTTTCCCTGTATTTGAGGCAAATATGTTGAAAATTGAGATGCCATCTTGGGTAATTTTTCCTTTGATGACTGTGAAGTGACATACCCCATCTCTTTTGATTAATTTTAGTCAAACATCTATTTTGTTAGTTATAATAGCTTCCCCAGTTTGCTCCTTTGGTCGTTTTTCTTGGAAAATCTTTTTCCAGCCCAATACTCTCAGGTGATGTCTGTCTTTGTTGCTGAGGTGTGTTTCTTGTATGGTTTCTGTTTAGTCTCTGTCTCTTTATTGGATTTTCGGTCTATTGATGTTGAGGGATAATAATGGCCAGTTACTGTTCCTTTTATTTTGATGTTGGTTGTGGTGTTGTGTTTGCCTTCTTATATTCTTCTAGTTGTCCTGATACTAGCTCTCTAGTTCTGCAAGGTTAATGAGTTCTCACTGCCCAGACACTGTGCTCCCTGGGCACAGACATCTTGGTGAATCTGTGAGCTCAGATGGTGGTTGCTACAGTTGGAGCTGTCTCTGTGAGTCATGGGCATCATAGAGTCTGAGACTACAGCTTGCACTCTGGTACCTAGAAGGTATCCACCAATGGGGTGGTTGGAGTATACACTTGGCAGGAGGCTGAGATAGCCATCTGTTGCAAATCAAAGATATTTTGCAGGATTAGCAAGGGAAAGTGAGGTGGGAGTTGCGGTTTTCCTCACCATGGCCTTTTCTTTCACCTAGGAAAGATGGACCCTGTGGTTTTAGGGTCCAGTCCTATGGCCTTTCAGACGTTCTGCAATCACTACTGTTCCCCTGATCTGATAAACCATCAGCACCAACATCTTGTATCTCTATTCTCATATTTCTTGACAATGCCATGTTTCCTTTACTATGATAGACACTTTGATTTATAAATTATTGTGCATTGACATACATAAATTTATATACCAACAAAATTGAAGTCTATTGGTGTCTTTCTGTCATATCCTTAGGCTGTTTCTAACTTGTCAAATGCCCAATTAATGACATAGAGAACTTTTACTAATATGTGAAACATTGGATTGTTCCCAACTAGCTTGTATAACTTAAATTAACTTATTTCTACTAATCTACATTTTGGCATAGGGATCCCTATGTCTTCTCAGCCCTGGCAACTATTTGATCCTCTGTGTGTGCCTGGATAATCCACCTGTACTTGATTATTTTCTCATAGTTCCTATCTCTCCTACAGTCCTTCATATCCACTCTTGTTTTGCTATAGGCTAGTCACCTCTTACCAAACACTGAGACAGGTGACACATCTTAAAAATAACAATACCAAAGTTTGGCCTGTACTCAGGTCTCTGCTGCTACAAAAATCAGCATTTGAAAAACACAAAGACAAGCTTTAAATGGTGCACAAGAGATTATGCCAACAGGTTCATATCTACCTATGGGCTTGGGACCATGTTTTCATGAATTATGCAATGTTTAGATTTGTGGATGCACCTGGAAAAAACATGGTGAATGAGCTCACCTAGGTATATACAGTTAAATGCTTCATGATTTCATTCATGTGTATTTCCCCATTTGAATGTGTGTTTAATTTGTAGAAGCCAAGGGACTAAAAATGGGTCATTGGGATCTGAGGAAGCAAAGCTTTTCAACCCAGGGTTAGGTGGAGCCAGAAGATATTTGCATTCCCTCAACAGATGTTAGCTCTGATGATAAACTTAAGTGTAAGGACTTAGGAGGAGCAAGGCTGTGCTGAGAATCACCTGAACTCTCAGAGGAACTCACCTCTCCTCCCCATAAAGAGTAGTAAACACAAGACCAGAGTCCTCAGGAAAAAAAAACCTTTCTGATGAGTGCTGTGTAGAACGAGCTAGAATGAGAGACCCTCACTCTAACATGAAGGGTCCTGACTTTGATCACTCTTCCAGGAATCGTCGGCCTGTCTTTTCTACATTCAGAACACATGACGAAGTCAAAGTGTAGGTGTTTCTTATGACTTCATGATGCTCTATGACTGGGACCAGCGATGGTCTCCTATGTGAGCCCTGTCAGTACATAGTTTCTTTCACAGAAAATGAAAAGACAGAGATTGTTGATTTCTCATATAGTATAAGAGTATGTGACATCTGTAGGCTAGCAGGTATAAACTCCATAATGCCAGGGAAAAAAGCGATATTTCATTGACTTGACTTATCTGTCAATTTCCGGCCTCACATTTTTCTCATTTCTGTTTATTCAAGGGCCAATGCCTTCATCTTTATACTGCCCTCCATTTGTAACAACTTTAAAAAGAGCATCAGAAAATATAAACTGTAGACTGAGAAGCAAGGCTTGTTTGCTCAGTTCTCTCAGATGCTGAGCATCCAGGAGGAGGGCACAGTGGGGAGAGAGTGATGGAATCACACGCTGAGCCTGGAGGCTTTCAGAGATGTTAAAGCACAATGAATTCTTTGTTCTTGTCACTTTTGGTGTTTTAGGTCCGAGAAGGAATATGATTTGTCCAACTTTGGACAACTTTCACAGTGACTTTCTGGCATTAACATGATTGTATATATGCAACTAGTTTGAGCGAACTCTGATTTTATCAAAGAAACCGACAGAAGAAAATAAATCCATTTCCATAAATAGAACATCATCCTATTTTAAAATTTGGAAAGACAAAGATTTCAAAAGGAGGCTAAATCAAGAAATATGATCTTATGACAGAGTTATATCAATACTGTAAAAAGAAACAAAACCCAGAATTTTTAGGCAAATGAATGGAACTAGAAATGACCATCCTGAGTGAGTTAACCCAAACACAGAAAGATACACTTGGTATATACTCACTCATAATGGACACAAACCCAACAGAGATGGCCCCTGAAAGTCTTCACTTAGCAGGAAATTGGGATAGACACTGAGACTTCCCAATGGGACTCCAGGTGAGAGAGGTAAAGGAGAATGGGAAAAATAGAAGGATCCAGAGGGTCCTAGAAACCTATAAGAAGACCATTAAGTCAGGCAGATTTGGACCCAGTTGGGACTGTACAAACTACTGTACTAACCAAGGGCAATGCATGCAGTAAACTTAGGAATCCTATCCAGATCTAGTCAATGGACAGCAAATTCTCCACAGTTGTGTGGAAAGTAGGGACTAACTCTTATATGAACTCTGGTGCCCCCTATGTGAACACTTCTGCTTAGTGGGGAGACCTGGTGGCACTCAGAGGAAGAGTAAGCAGGCTAGCAGGATGAGACCTGATATACTGTGATGATATGGCGGGGAGAGGAGGTCCCCTTCTGTCACAGACTTGGTGGAGGGGAATAGGATTAAAGAGGGAGGGAAAGAGGGGAGAATGGGAAGATACAAGAGAAAGGATAACAACTGAGATGTAATCTCAGTAAAATATTTACATCAAATAATGTCCAATTTGACTTAAGGCCCACTCCAACAAACAAGTCATATATAACACTATAGTGTGTTTGTATTAAATTCAAATAGTCTTATTCCATTGTGGTTTACCCATGTACAACCCTCATCCCTTTCCTTGTCACAAAGAGCACTAAACGTTTTTGGTTATTATAAAAAGATTAATTAAGTTTTATGGATTTTGGATCCACATATTAATCAAAGAAATTGGGTTAGAGAATGTAACTTTGTCTTGCTCTGTGCATAATTACTGCTTTGTAATATCCAGTACTGAAAAAAAGTGCAAGAAATATAAATTTATTTCACCATTATGCTTCTATAATAACATTAATTTTTTGAACTTTTTGTGTTTGCACTTATTTGTTTGTCTGTTAAGAACTATGTTCCATGTAACAACATTCGTATCAGATTTTTTATTTTTAAATATTCTCATAGTAATGAAGGAAAATTCCTGTGAGTACATAACTTAGAGAGAAATCTAGAGCCTCCACTCTGACACCCTCCTCTGATGTCCTTCCATGTCTTCAGTCATGCTCATTCCTCCGGAATGACATTTTCATACTGATCAGGGATGAGACTTGGCTTGCAGACCCTGGCAATTGTCTCTCCATAAGAATAGACTATCAGGTCCTAGCTTTCTATTGATGAATTTAATCTACTATGAGATAGATTGTATTCTTGGTGACTGAGAAGACCTTGAATTATGTCATTTCTGTTTCTCTATCTTCTCACAGGAGTGACATGGAGTTTCAAAACTAGCTGCAGTGATCTCTGTAAGATCTTATGTTTTTCAAGACAAGAGTTGTGAAAGACATAGCTCATTGTCCTCTGGGGCTTGTATGTGAGAGGAAAAAACTCTATATAGAGTCAGGAAACACCTCTGCTGACCCATTTTTGCATTTTTTCCTCAGGCTGAGCACAATCATTTTGTTTATATAGTTTTTTTTAAAACTCTCTCTGCTCAGCAAATATTTAAGAATGCTTTTGATGACATTGACATAAGATAATACATTTTCCCAATAGAAAACACTCTGAACATTTGAGAAAAAATGATGAAAAAGCTCTTCAGAAAAAAATAAGGCTGGAGAGTAAGTAAAGTCCAAAGAAGATTTTACTAACTTATCACTACATTTTACTAATATGCATTTAAATATGCATGATCCTTACATCTCAACTTCTGGTTGCACTTTGAACAATTTAGCAATGAAAGGAGACTTAATGTCTGGCTACTTGGGAAAATGTGATATAAAACTATATAAGATAGAGAAAAGTTGATGGGCATGATGGAACAGGTTTTTAATCCCAGCACTCATGGAAGAAGGAGCAGGCAGATCCCTGTGAGTTCAAGGCCTGCCTGGTCTACAAAGCAAGTCTAGACAGAGAAATCCTGTCTTTAAAAAACAAAAAAAAAAGGGAGGACACAAAAAACACAGTAACCACATGTAGACAGAGACACGCAAGTTCACAATAGTCTATAGCACAGAGATGAGCACCAGGTACCAAAAGCCTGAGAGAATTGACACTGTGCTAATATGTAACCACGGAGATTATCTAAATTAACATGCACATATATTGAGTGACAAATGAGTTATGTAGAAAGGGATTCAGTGATTTGGTCAATTCAAGGAAATGTAATTACCTGACTGTGCATATAAATATCTCTTTGATTCAAAGACGGTAGAACTTCTATTGGGAAACAAAGAGTTAACAACACACCTTTAAGTCACTTAAGTGTAAAGACTGTGAAGAGTTTTTGTTTATGCAGGTATTAGTGATTTAAATTTCACACGTCAAATTCACATTACACATCATTCCCAGCAATTCCAAGAAGGTTCCCATTACTCAGAATCCAAAGGTACTTTTATCATCCGTAATCACAGTTTCTCTTTTTATTGTTTTATTAAAGAGGAAGCGTATCAATGAAGGTGATCATTGGTGAAGATTTTGACAAGGTACAGTGTACTATAGAGACATCCTAAATCAAAAATCACTGTATTCATAAATGCCCTTCAGTGGCATTAACAAAAGCACAAAAAGTCTCTAGGTGTGAGGCTCAAAAATGGACACAAGGCTGTTTCCATGTTCTGGCTATTATGAATAAGGCTGTTATGAACATGGTTGAGCAAATTTTCTTGTTGTGTGCTGGAGCATCTTCTGGGTATATTCCAAGGAGTGGAATAGCTGGGTCTTGAGGAAGCCCTATTCACAATTTTCTGAGATAGCACCAGATAGATTTCCAAAGTGGCTGTACTAGTTTGCATTCCCACCAGCAATGAAGGAGTGTTCCTCTCTCCCCACATCCTCGCCAACATGTGGTGTCGCTTGAATTTTTTATCTTAGCCATTCTGATGGGTGTAAGATAAGAAATTGTGGTACATATACACTACGGAATACTACTCAGCTATTAAAACAAGGGATTCACGAAATTTTTGGATAAATGGATTGAGCTAGAAATTATCATAATGAGTGAGTTAACCCAGAAGCAGAAAGACTCAAATGGTATATACTCACTTATATCTGCATACTAGCCCAAGGGGCATGTCTCACGAAAGCCTTCACTTACCAGGAAACTGGGACAGAGGGGAGAACATCCTATTGGGACGTTAAATGAGAGAAGCAAGGGAGAATAGCAAAGTAGAAGGATCCAGAGGGTCCTAGAAACCTATAAATAGAACAATATGATGTCA
>NW_026131765.1:0-44461 GCF_903995435.1 Acomys russatus | reverse complement strand
CTCCCCGTTTCCCCCCTCCTGGTGCCAACAATGAAAAGGGTTGTGATAATTTTTCTGCAGGAACACCCCAATGAAATTCAAGCTTGTGTTTTAATTGTTGATTCTTATGATGAAACTACACTTAAAGCCATCCAGGTAATATATATGAATTTGGTAAGTAATGAAAACCTGAAGTTTGTTTTTCTATATAGGATGAGCATACAATAGAATGACCAATAAGGACATTAACTGAATCCGAGATGAGCGAATTGCGTGTTCCAAACCTTGGTATTCCTTATATCTTAAGAATAATGTAAATGGTGTCTGTTGTATTATCTTCTTTAAGAGTCGAATAACTGGTGAAGAAAAAATCTGTTCACTACATGTGAGATTGTTACCCCAATCTTTAAGACCAACCAAAAGTAAAAAAGGAATGATTCCTGCAATTTTTAACTCTGTATTGAAAAGAAGTCACATTCTTGAACACACACACACACACAAACACACACACCCTGAATAACAAATATGTATTTGAAAAAACTCAAGTACTGAAGGAACACATGCTAGCATTTGAGTTATGGAGTTAGGAGAATCAGTAGTTCACAGTTATGGTATTTCAATCCTGTTTTCACAAGATGAGAAAATGAGAAAGCAAATCAAAAATCTTCAAGTCGCCAAAATCTTACCATGAGATATATCTCCTGAGTAGGCCTTTTAATACAATTTGCTTTAGTTGAAATAGGTTGTCATTTCTCTCTCTCATTATGAATAAAAATGTGTTCTCTCTATACCACTGGGTCTTAAGCTTAATGTCTAAGTACAAAATAGATCATATAGTACAACGTAAAAGTAATGGAGCATAAAAGTAAATACAGTATCCAGTTATTATCAAAACAAACATCTGAATATCTAGTTTTAGTCCTTGTAGTAGAAGACTTTCTGTTTGTAAATGTCTTTACTATGTTGAAAATATAGTTTGGGTTCTAGCAGTAGTTTCTTGATGATTTTTATGTCTATATTGGTCAAAAGACATCAATTAGAACAAGAAGTTTTTTGTGGTAGAATTACTGGACATAGGGTTTCTGAAGGTCTCATGAGGGCACAATATTATTATGTGTTCCTGATTGCAGTGTTATTCTCATGGTTCATATGACACTTTTCCTCCAAGGTCTTTAATTCTTATGCCCCTTCAGCCCTCCTTAGTATAATATTCCCTAAGCTTGTGTAAAGGGCTCTTAGCCATGTCAGACATACATGAAAACTCTGATATAACACCTATTTCTCTACAGTTTGGCTACTTGTGACTATCAATTTTAACTACTGATTATTTAATAAAAGCACTACTCATATGAGATTTGAAAACTGCAATAATCCATGAACATGAAGATTAATTGCATAAAGATATTAATTTAGAGACCACATTGATACTATGTCCATTAAGCTAGGTAATGACAAGTGCATTCAACATGGAGGCTGGAGAAGTCCCCATCTTTGTGTTCTCAATCAGACTTTTAGTACCACGTACGTATATGCTATCCATCCACTCAGAAATGAGTCAGCTCCCACATAACATTGATGCAACTACTGCAACTTATGGAATTAATTTCCCATGCCAGTCTTAATTGCTGATCACAGTGTTCACAGATGGCCAAACCCTGAATAGGTTTTTTCTGCCTCCTTTTGCTTATATAACTCAGTCTCGTACTATGAATGCTATACAACAAAGAGGAATCTATCCTTCCAATACTTAAAACACATTTTGATTATTATTTCTTTATGGTTTAATGAAGGCTTAAAAAAAGGTGCCAGAGGAAAGACGTGCAAAGAATGGGCCAAGTTGAAGCTTTGAATATGGATCATCCTGATTCAGACTCAGAAGTATGTGCAGTAACAGCCATTGAGTCGAACTAAAAACTGTTATTCCTCTACTGTTGCTATTTACATAAATTTGTTGCAAATATTTGTAAAAAGACACACTTGCTCTTACTCTCACTCACTCACAAACACTAACAAACATATACATATTCATAGTGTTGGGTTTTCAATTTGCTGCAATATGTTAAAAATTATGTTCAAGTCTCTAGGATTCTGCTTGTTTTTCTTATTATTTGGGTCTCATTCTATCTCAGTAGTGAAATATATTATCTTATTTGGAAACCCGTGTTGAGTTTGCAGAAGTTCGACCTCCTACATGGAAAATGCTACATGAAACAGTTCAGAACTGGGCATCATCTCAGTCAAATACAAGCACAAACATGAATGCAAATACAAGCAACAGCATAGGGACTTTGATTTTTTGTATGGATTTTACACCGCTTATCTCAAGTAGACACTATGAGCCTATTACAAGTTTAACATTTAAATTCCATGATTTTCAAAGTGGTAAGGAGTTTTAACATAGCATTCTGTTAGTGCCATTTCAAGTGTCATGTCCAACTTTACTCAATTTCTCTAAATGATTTGATGTGAGGATTCAGAGAAATACATGTAACCTTGTTTTCTCAAATTCAAGCAATCACTGATTATACGCTTTAGAAATTTCAGTTAGAAATGTCCTGACTCCTCTTTTTTCAGTGAATATGAATTCTTCACTTGCTTTTGAATTCAATACTACAAGCATTTTAACAAATATGTCTTTGAATAAATATCATTTTTTGTTTATGTCCATGCAGTATATCCCAGTGAAACAAAATATGTTCTTGTTACATTACTTTAGGTTTGAAGCAGTTTCTTGATATACAATTCTCCATTTACTAGAAGACAGAGCAGGCTGTTTATCTCCACACATTAATGATGGGTTAACAGATTTTTAATCATGTGCATTGTCAGGAAGATGAAATCGAATTAACAGTGAAGTTTGCTAAATACTACAAAATATTGCTTCTCCTTTTCTGTGTTTGTGTCACAAAGTACTAATTATACAATTGGATAAGGACTGCCATACCTGAATCATGTATCAAATTGCAGAAGACATATATTGTATTATTTTCACTTATTAGGGTTAATCTGCCTTTTTTCGCCATTTTCAAAGGTAGTTTTAATTTTACACAGTTTTATTAGCACCACTTACATTAGTTCTGTAAGTTTCATACATCTATTCCAAATTGTTCATTGGAAACAATACAGACATGTGTGTCTGTTTGTGTATGTGTGTGTGTGTGTTTGTGTGTATGTATGTGTTTTTGCTTTGACACAAAATAACACCACAGTGTCCTGTATTATAAAAATTTCACATTTTAGTGTTTTAGTAACAATCAGTGCTTTTTTCTTCAGATTCTATACAGGATTCAATGATGGATTTAATGAACATGCTAAAGCCGGTGAATATGGAAATCAATGTACCTTCGGAGGTCTTTTCAAATGATAGTCAGAAAAAAGGTGGCCCCCCACAACAAGAAGTCAAGGCTAAGGCTGAGAATAAACCATGGGGAGAGGCAAAGAACTCCAATTCTAAGAAAGATTTTATTAATGAAAGTATTGTAAATTTTAATTCTCCATCTGAAGAAGATTTCTGTGAACTAATATAAGATACCAAAGACAAGAAAAATGTTAAGACTCTAGAAATCGCTGTGGAGCATGGACAAGAACAACAAAAGTCACCAGAAACAACCCAATCTATCATATACACACACAACAAAAATGTATACCCAGCTGCAGTGGTGGGACCCATAGTGCCCATATAACAGTCAGTCTCTGGAGTAACTGAGGTACTTCTCAATTTCTTCCAAATACATATTTGTTACCTCTGACAATGTTAAGCTATAAATCACTCTTTTTGCACAATTTACTTCACAGAATGCATGATAATTATTTCTCAAAAACAGGCATCATTCTTTCTAATGCATTAGCTTTTCAGACACACAAAAACCCTATGGAACCCTTAAAAATAGACAGGTTGGATGTTCTCTGTGGAAAATCATACCCATTTAGTTCTCATCCTATTAAGTAGACAAGGATGTGTTTTTGAGTTTTCTTTTTGTCTTACATGAATTTTTTGAGTACCATGAAATTCAATGAACTCTTTAGGAGTAAACTTTTATGAATAAACAGACTCTCAATGTTGATACAAATTTAAACTTGTAAAACAATCAGCAGCATGTCTTCAATCTGCCTGTGTACAGGAGCAGAGTAGAGCCCAGCCAGATCTCAGCTTCTGGATATCTCAGGTTCTCTGTGGGCTTCCTGAACATTCTTTCCCATGTTAACTTTAATTCAGTGTATTAAAGAAAGGCATGACCTAATAGCAATTCATTTTGTTTCCCTACAAATGCAGCACAGGAGCTTTTTGCCACTCCTGTGTCCACCTTTGTAGGAAAGGATTGTCCTACGCAGCAACTCACGAATAGAAATAGAAGTCAATGATTTGAAAATAACCAGCTTCTTTCCTGATACAAATACTCAACAAGAGGTATGGAAAGTTCATTTTAAATTTAAAACTGAAGGAATATTTCATTAATATAGTAAATTTTATTGACTTTGTTTATTCAGCTCAGACTTCCACATCAGCTGCAGTTCAATTGCTCCAGAGAATTAAACATATCTATCCTAGGTAGACTCTGACACAGGATTAATGATGTATACTTGATTGTGCAGATATTTGGATGTTCAAAAGTCTCTGACCAAGAGGAATATCTTTTACTAGTGGACTACAAAACCAGTCTGTAGGCCACATAGCCCCGTATTCACTGAGAGACCAGACTTTAATTACTATGGGATTAATTTATATATAAAGATCATTCCTTGGGGTGGGCTTTAAGGCAGGTTGTTTTATATGTGTACCCAACCTTACAGTAGGAACCTATGGTTAGGATCCCCAAATAAATCATCTCGGCTTCTGTTAAACTGTCTACTTTTGCAAAACTCAACTATAGCTAACTAATTAACTTAGCTCTCCAAGGACCTGTAGGGTGCGTTTTTGTTTATTTGTTTGTGTATTTTTTGTTTTCTCCTATGAAAAGATCCTTACTCTCAGTTCTTTGGCCTACACTTAAGTTAAGGCTAATGCCTTTTAATTTTCTATAAAATTGATACTTTGATGTTTATTTTTGACAAATCAATAACTGCAGAAGAAAAAGAACGATGTGTATTTGTGTTGTCCCAGCATGTTGAGATACTTCGCAGACTACCATATGTTCCTCCACAATTTAGACAAGGACAAGAGAATCAGGAAGATCAGCCACCAGAGCAGGTACAGAAAAATCCGGAATTTAAATTGTCAATAAGTTCATGTATGGTACACCTGTATATTTTTTACACTAACCGTGTTGGTTTTGTGCACATGATGAATGTTATTAATGACCTGGTGCCACACACACTCCGCTAGAGACTGTGTGACATGCATCCTTATCGGCTCGGAGGATGGTCTGACATCAATCAGGAAATGGGCAACTAGATTCGCAATGGTCTGTGGCAGAAGCCCAGGTATTTGTTGAGACAAGCATCCTGAGTCCTGGGAGTACAGTGCCTGGTTATTGGCCTACTTCTGCTTTTCCACCATCCTTGCTCTATAATCACTCACACATTCTTATTAAGTCCACCTCCAGGGCAAGGCCGTTCTTACCCTCTGAACATCTCATTAACTGAGAAACCTAATGTGAGTCTATCGGAAAATGAACCATTGGTGACTGTGGATGAAGTATTTCCACAGAAAGTTGAATGTATCATATTAAACTGTACCAAAAGCATGACTGTAAATTAAACTACACCTTGAGGGTGAAGGTGTTTGTGCAGTTGATACAGAAAGAAAATGCAACTGTACAGGAGGCACTTCACAATTGGCAGCAGCTGTAATATAGGCTAAAGAATGCTAGGAAGAAAAGGCATATCCAGGAAAGTGAGGATAGCGAAGAGAATAAAACATTTCTGGGAGTTCACAGTAAAACAGAAATGGGACAACTTACTACTGGATTGAAGTGAAATGGTGGCAGAGACCCAAATACAGAGAACCATAGCTCTAAGAACCACTTCCTAACCTCCATTATCATATATTGGAGTGTATGATGAGGATTTAACACGATGGGTTACGGAGGATGGTAAAAAGATAAGACATTAAGACCTGAGTCCCTGGGAAAGAATCTTGAGGGCCAGACCTCCATGGTACTCTATATCTGCAGAAGAGAGAAATGACATAATTACAAATCTTACCAAGGTGGTAGTAAAGAATGGCACACCATGGGATTGTTTTGGTTTACAATGTATAGGAATACCAGAAATATAAAGATGTGTAAAGGAATATAACAACTTTATCTAAGTATGGGCTATAGATGTGCATACTTGTAGTTCTTTCATGGGTAAAAACTGTTAATAATAACATGCCTGCAAAAGGAGCCAGCTTTGCCAAGCTGACTGCAAATTCTAAGAAAAGCTCAGGCCATCTTCTGAGGTGATTAACCGCAGTCTGTCTCTGGCCCTTGTGCATATCCAGAGGACCTTGTTTAGTTTCTGATTATTGCTGTACTTTGCACTTTGTAACCTGATATGTATCTCTTAAACTGTGATTTGTAGCTGGGAGACGTTCCTGTTATGATTGTATAAACCATTGTGCTCAAGTAAAGATTTTGGCAGCAGCATTAAACCTCCCTTGTGTTCGTGTCTGTCTGTCGTGGTGAAGCCGTCCCCACCTGATATCCTAGGACCCATGCTCTCCATGGCTAGAAGCCCCCTTTTGGGTCCGCGGCAACCTGAAGAGAGGGCCTATTAATTTTTTGCAAATTACTTTTCTGAGAATCCACACATCAGACTTATAGGAAAGAGACAGGTGGATTGTAGAGTAGGGTGGAGGCCACTGCTTTTAAACATGTTCCTTCCTGTATAATACGTATGTCAGCATCTATTGATAAAATGGAAGATATCCCACAAAGAAGTCTTTGACAAGATATTATCAAATGTAGAGATTTCACATTTAAACCTTGAAGTCATTGGTTTTATTCCTCAAATTTAGACTGTTTGCACAGGGTGTTAATAGGGAAATGATTATTTACCATAACTCACTCCCTGGTTTCATGTCCATTATGCAACTTATCTGGCTAGATGCATTGGACATGAAACAAGGGTAGTAGATATGAGCTGTTGTTTTCAAGCTGTGAGCACACAGTTAACATATAAACCTGTATCAGCTTTTACATGTAACATGGAGAACTCTACATGAACCATCATTTTTTAACCTGTACAACTTCCCCAGATTTCTTACAGACTTTGACAGGATCCTGTTGATTGTATTACTGAACTTTTGCCTCACCCATCAGCAAGGTCGCATCAAGAAATGACAGTGCCATATCAGCCATTGACAGTGCCTCATCAACCATTGGCCACAGTAGATTACCCACCAGTGACAGCACAGTACTCATCCACAAGGCCACAGGATCCACCAATATGGTCACATGTAGGTGCATTTCAATCACCTGAAAGTTGTAAATAAAAAACATCTGTCTTGGGGGACTTAAGAAATTTCTTCAGCTTGGGAAAAAAGCCATGGTCCACATTTCATAGCATCACGGTTTGGAATAGGTCAACTACTGGCTATACAAACATCAATATAATAGAATTAACGTGCTCTCTACATTTTTCTCTTGGATCTGGTAGTCTTCTTCATAAGTTAAACACCCTTGCAAACAAGCTATGTATTTGATATGCTGGGAAAAATCTTTATCAATTTGAAAGAAGTTACACATCTGATGTTAAAACTCACTGCTGAAGAAAACCATTGGGTTTTACTGCAGTAGTAACAACTACAAATATCCTTGTACAATTGAACTCAATAAATGTTTCTTAAAAAGAGTATGACTTTCAATCATCCCCAACCACACCTCAATTTAGGGCCAATCTCAATAATGAGTCCAAATTCCTTACTGAGATTATACATTTGGAATACTGCAATACAATCTGTAACCCACTTTGGGTATGTATTTTCACATTGAAATAAGACTTATTGTTTCCTTTTCTGAGTGACTTTGATTGGAATATATCTATAAACTTGACTTACATTGGACAGGTCAGAGGGGTTTTGTGGACAATATTTAAGGTCATACCTGCATAATGAAAACCAAAACGAATAAAAATCTTGAAGCTGATTTAGCCATTCATGTCTAGTTACAGCTAGCCCTATAAGGAACAGAAACATTCGATCCGGCAAAGTAGCAACACATCAAACATATTTTCAGTTAAAAGTTTTAGGAATTACAGATAGCTAAAAGAGTATTATTTTCATATAAAAGGCTTAATCTTGACAACCATCATTGTCATCAGGAAGTCAGTCCATATATCTCATACTGAGAAAGAAATGGGTTAGAGATCTGAAGGAATCATTAGCTAAATAGTCTCTTATACTAGCGCTTTCTGTGCCCTTTACTAAGACAAGGAGGACAATGAATTTCACAAAATTGATCTGGTAGCCCAGAAATTTAGCTTTGGCTTTCAGATAATTATTGAGAAAGAGAGTAGGAAAAGCAACGGATTCAACCTGAACCCATATGATTTTGAAATGGCTCATTCCTTTATACTCACTCAGATGTGTGCTGAAGCCCAACTCCTCCTGCATTTATTTATTTATTCACCCAGTTTGGTTCCACTGACTGGGTCATGTATCACTGCAAAAAAGTGTGGAAAACGATCTACAATAGAAATCTATAACAATGCCCTTTTGCTTGTCTTCCTCGACTTCCAAGTGAAAGATGAATCATATATTTCCACTGTGTATAAATAGGTTTGACATATATCCAATGGGAAAGGTGAGATTTTAGGTAGGCCTGACTTCTCAAAGGTTGTGGAATGGAGGTAAAGAAAGATATGCTTCAGAGTTAAAGAAAGTTTTGGATTCTCAGGACTGTCATTAATACAAAAGGCATCTGGAAAGAGGAATCCTTCAGTTATCTTACTTTCCTACTTTAGTCATTTCCTCCCTTTCTCTGTCTCTGTGTTTCTTTCTCTATCTGTCTCTCAATGCATCTCTCTCTCTCTCTCTCTCTCTCTCTCTCTCTCTCTCTCTCTCTCTCTCTCTCTCTCTCTCGTTCTCTCTGACTCTGTGTGCTAGTACCTTGTAAACAATAATGTGATAATGCTTGTAAGTGGCTCACTGGCTTTAAAAATATGGAAACTCCTATCAACACAAATTATTTCAGTTTAACACACATCCTCTTTCTTTTTTCTTTTCAGCATGCCTCTTATCATTATATGAGCAAAACAATCAACACCCTTGGCAGCCTGTTCAAGAAAATCCTGCATGTTTCTGATTTCACAGAGCATCATACATCTTCAACCCTAAGAGGAAAATTAAGCAGAAGATGGACCTCAGTGGTCTAAGTGGAAAAGGGACATAAAGTTTCCTCTCATGGGAGAGGGAGAATGGGTTACTTTTTTTCACAATATGTAGATTGTAATTAATTTTTAAGCGTATTTAATCCATTCAAAATCTGCTGCAAAGGCAAACTGTTCCATCCACATTGGTGTGAGATAACCACTATTCCTTTCTATTTATTTGCCCCACACTACTTCAAGTATTTGTAATACACCTGTGAGTATGCTAAGACAAACTGCCATCAATGGGTGTGCTATTTTCTTATGACAAATAAGAAATGCTAGAGAGGTTTGCATATGCAGAATATATTAATCTGTCATGGCTTTCTCCAAAATGTCAGGACTTAATTTTGATTTATTCATGTATTTCTCTGTGATCCTATGCCATTTTGTAACCTATATTTCAGGCATCCAATGTGTGAAGTAATATCTGATAAAAGAGGGCATAACTTAATTTAATAAACACTATACTGTACTACAAGTTTCATGTGTTTGAGGTTGACTATGAGATCCTAGGAATATTATTCACAGGGCAGACCAAACCTTATGTCCTGATGAAGAACCTATGTTCTAGAGAGAAACAATTCAGCCAGTATCTGTTCTTTCCCATTAGCCTGTTGATTACACTTTAAGAGTATAGTGCCTGCTAAAGCCCTTTCTTGCTGTGAAAATTAGCTCCTGTTTCCCACCTACAGATATTTGGTTGGTTGGATTGTCTTTGTTGCTGTATTATCCTCATCTTACTTTAAAAGACAGAGTCTAACAAACTACCTGGAGCTCTCAAGTAGGCTACACAGGCTGACCAGTATTTTGGGGACCATATGCCCAGCATTTTTAAAACATAAATATATTTCTAGTTTGTTTTCTACCAAGAATAATATTTCCTCTGCTTAGCAAGTGGGGTAGAAATGGGACGCAGCACGGGTATGAATGTCTCCAGCAGAAACCAGCCCATGTCCGTAGGAAAGGAATTTAATTTTTATTGGAAGAAAACAAAGGAAAGAAACACGAGTATTCTGGTATGCCGAAGGCCACATTTTTTATACCACAGTGAGATAAAAGAAATGTAGTCATGCACTCCAAACTCACTGGAAGACTAACCATCTAACACAATGTATTGTTTTAAAAAGAGGTTGGTGTTGAGGCTAGAAAAAGTATGGTTCATACATGTGTGATTTTGATAACCGCTCAACTACCCTGGTTCCAGTAGGACATTGGAGTTCACTATACTTTCTTTCATAACATTCATAGTCATTAGAGTCATAGACTATGTTTTGTGTTTGTAAACTTGTTTTTATCAATTTGGTCTTTTTATGTACAAGCAACATATTAATTAAATGATAGTAAATTGACTTTGAATATTCAAAGGGGATACATAATACATGAGAAATTTGCACACCTTGCTTTCAGATGCCTTTTGATTGTTTATTACAAAACTTATAGTTCTGATGCTATATGATAATAAAGAAAGCAAAACAACAAATGCTGAATCAGATAGAAAAGCTCACGTAAGTCTAACATAGGTCTTATATAGGTCTAGAATGTTTTCAACATCAGCGTCTTACTGCTTAATAATCTCACATTTACCTGTGCTTTCTGACTTCTCTTCTGTCTAGATTGACCCAATTTTTCTGGCTTGCATCCTCTTTTAGCTGAGTTATCCAATATGGCTTATCTCTGTCTCTCTGACTCTCCGTCTCTGTCTCTATGTCTGTTTCTGTGTCTGTTTCTGTCTCTTTCTCTGTGTCTCTGTCTATCTCTGTCTCTGTCTTTGTCTTTGTCTTTGTCTGTCTGTCTGTCTGTCTCTCTCTCTCTCTCTCTCTCTCTCTCTCTCTCTCTCTCTCTCTCTCTCTCTCGGCTACTCCAACAATCTGTTCTAACCACTTTGATACTTCTCATTCTCAGGCACATGTAGTCTTTACCTGAATTTACTCTTTATCCACATATCTCAATCCTCTAACCATCCCATGTCTGTCTTTCAACTATCCTTTAATCTATCCTGTTAATGACATCCATCCAGGTATCATTTATATTTAGCTACCATTTATCTTACATGCACTTGCCTCTTATGTATCTAACGTCCATAAAATTATCATCTTTCCTTTACATATCATTTGACAATCTTCTGTCTATCTCGCTTCTTTCCCATCGTTATTGCATGCCTCTTAACCATTCATGTAATGGTATCACAAAACTAACCTGATTTTCTCTTCTATTGCACATCTATATTGTAGCTATTATATATTTTTCTATTTTTTATCATAATTTCTTTGCTGAGCCATCTACCTTGTCTGTGCTTGTCTCTAATTTTCTACCTTTGACACCTCTTACTCTGTGACTGTCATCCATCCATTTATCTATCTTTTAGCTAGCCTGTGCCTCTTTTCCATCTATTTATCCATCATTTTTTGTCAACCTCTCTTGTGTATATGAAGCAAAACTCCTGGCAAAAAAGTATAAAATTTTTGAAGAAAGTGATGAAAATTTGAATCAACAATAAAGAAGAATAATTAAGAAAAAATAAGAAATGGCTAAAAAAGAGAAATGTTGCAGGAAAGAAACAAAAGGTGATGAGAATGGAAATGAAATAAAGGAAAAGAAGAAAAAGTTGCAAAATCATGAAAAAGAACAAATGATAAAAATTTAAAAGGAAGAGAAAAAAGTGAAAAGTTGTATTAAGGAAAAATAATAGCAAGAAAATGGCGATAAAATGTCAGAGCAAGAAAAGAGAAAAAAAGAGAGAAAAGAGGAAGGAAAGGAAAAAAAGAAGATAGGTACAGAACAATTTGGATAAGAAGGCGAGAATAGAAAAAATAGTTGAAGAAAAAACAGAAACAGAATAAAAGAGAAAATTAAGAAAAAGAAGAAGAAAATCGGAAAGAAATTGAAAACAGGATGAATAAGGGGAAAAAGAAATGGGAGTTAAAATTTATAAAAGAGGAATTTGAACCAAAAATTGAAAACATTTGAAGAAAATGATGAAATATTTTTAAAAAGGAAAAAAAAAACAGAGAAAAGGAGTAGATGACAAGGTGAGGATCCTGGCTACATAAAGTAATCCTTCATAAGGCAGGAAAGGTGAAGGCAAGGGCCAGGTAGCCTGAGAGGACGTTTTATCATTGTGGTGTACAAAGAGCACAGATTGTCTTCAACAGTACTAGAATCCCAGCAGGTAGTGGGAGTGAGGGACTAACTGACTGTGCATGAGGGGCTCAGGAACAAGACTTAGCTGGTTTCAGAACACAGTGGGAGGGACAGATATTTATGTGGAACACGTCTCTAGTTCAGTCAGGGTGAACAATACCCACAGGCTACAATATATCCCTCAATATCTTCAAGGTACACTTCACAACTTCCCTCAATGAACAGCCCTTGTTATTAGCTGCTACTGTGCCATGAAAAGTTGTGGAGGAGAAGAGTAGACCGAAGCTGATAGTCGTTTATTTTTAAATTATTTATTAATTTATTCAAATTACATCTCTAGTTATCCAATACGTTGTTTCCTCCCATCCCTCCCACCGTCACTTACAATTTCTCCCTAGTCACATCCCCTATGACTGTGACAAAATGGTACCGATTCTCAGTGTATATGCTCATAGGGTATCAAGTCTCTTCTAGGTAGGCTGCTTTCCTTCGTCTAAGTGCCAACAGGCCTCCCTATCTAGGGGATGTGTTCAAATATGTGACACCAGAGTTCATGTAAATTTCAGTCCCCACACTCCACTCAACTGTCAAGAATGTCCTGTGCATTGGCCAGATGAGTTTATGGATCAAGGTTTACTAGACACATTGTACTTGGCTCATTCTACTGTTTGAGAAGGACCCCTGGGCCCAGATCCACCCATCATAATGGTCTACTTGGACTTTTCTATGAACCAATGAATCCTTCCCTTGCTCCATATTACCATGATTCTGTCAGCTAGAGTCCTAATAGTGTGTCTTCCCCTCTGGGCCTTTTTCCTGGTAAGTTCTAGCCTGAGCAACTAGGTAATAAATAGAGATCAAGGGGATCCACATGGGAAAGAAAGAAATGTAATTATTACTATTTGCAAATGATAAGATAGTGTACAAAGGTGACCGCAAAAATTCCACGAGAGTGCTGCTATAGCTGTCAAACACCTTCAGAATATTGGCTGCATAACAAATCACCTCACAAAATTCAATAGTGTCCTCATGTATAAATGACAATTATGCAGAGTAAAAAATTAGCAAAACTACACACTTCACGTTAGCCACAAGAATAAAAGATATCTAGGAGTTACTCTAACAAAGCAAGTGAAGGAATTTTTTGAAAACATTTTCAAAATTCTGAAGAAGGATATTGAAGATGAAATGAGAAAAGGCAATATTGTCCCTTGTTCAGGGACTGGGACATTTAACAAGTAAAAATATCCATCTTACCCCAATAAATTTATGTATTCAAGGAACTTCCTATCAAAATGCCTACATTATTCTCTGAAGCTGATAGTCTTAATAATGCTCTTTCTATTTTATTATAAAATGCATTTGGGACTAAGAATCTTCATAAATGTTTAATCCCACAGGAAGATAATGGATAAGCATCTCTAAGTCTTTGTGTATATAAAATTCTATTAAAAATATGCAAGCATAGTCCTTTCTGTATGGAAATGAGCAGGTACAGAATTTAAAGTAAACATGTCTGGATGCTGCAGCATATTTCATTTTTCACCTCCATGAGTCACAGAGAGATGTAACTTCTGAGTTCTCCTTGGTGGGTGAATTGAAATTGGCTTCATGCTGAAAATTTAAACAATTTCAAACAGATTCTACCACACCACGTCTCACTGGGTTAAAATAAGGTGCTCTCAGCTTGAAGACACTACATTTACATTGTTTCTGTAGTGGGGAAACACATGAGCAGGCAATGAGCCACCTGCTTTCTTTATTTTAGCTAATGGCTGATGTGTTGAGGGTGGAGAAGAAAGTCTAGGGCCTAGGGCTTCCTTTTCATGCTCTCTAGTTTAAAGGGATTTGCAGCTGTTCAGGGGAGTGAAAGAGAGCAAGAGAGTTTTCGGCAAATGTTCAGGTAGCAAATTGTCATTGTCCATTTTTTTAAGGCTGCATTTCTGGTTTACTAATGTAAATAGTTTTTATTCCTTCTAAAGTATTTTATGTGGTTGAAGACCAGATAGTATAATTCTACAAATAGCTGAGTTGTTTATGGGTTAAGATGATATTAAATCTAGATAGATATATTTAGATAGAGATGAGATATGATAGACAATAGGTTTTAATTCACTATTTTACACTCAAGAAGACAGGAAAAAGTTTTGTCAAGGTTCTCAGGTACAAATATAGAAAATATTTTAAATGTGACATTTATATAATTCATGATTCTTTCTTGGTTCTTCTTGATGTATGTAGTTTATTGTATATATTTGTTATAATGTAATTGTATGTAAAAAATGAATGTATTAAAATTTTAATTTAAGATACTCTTTTTATATTCGATTAACTCACTCACAGGGGTCTTAACAATTGTTAATTTTCTTATTATGTTATCACTATTATGAAATTCTATGTCATGCATCTTTTAGTGTAGATTACTTTAATATCTTTTTGTCATTTTTTTATTTTATGTATTTGATTGTTTATTGCCTAAGACTACAAGGGAACATGGATGTGCATCAGCAAAACTGCATGATATTAAATCAACAGCAATGTCATTAATTCACCCTCTAAAGTTTTATATATAATACTGTCATCAAGTTAAATTAAAAAAACATTATTAGAGAAAAAATCTTACTTCTATGATTTGCTGGTGTGGTTCAGTTGTAGACAGGTGTGTCTCTGGACACAATTCACAGCATCACAAAACTTAAAATACTCTTATAATTTTTTTCCATTACTCCACTTCTTTCTCCATAATCTAGCTTTATGGAAAGCGCACATTGAGTTGTTAATTCATTTTCTACACCTTTATGTAGATTAAGCTTGCCTCCATCTTACATAGATAGCCTAACTGTGGCTGAGGTCCTCATTGTTATTTTAGTTTTCAGTCTTTATCTTGGAAGATATTATACATATTTTCGTTCTTCTTCACTATTGATTTCATTCCAATGAGTAAATTTTTTGTCTTCTTCATATTTTCTCTCATGAAAGGAAATTATTCCTATGCTGTCCTAAAAATATCATTTGTTTGTCCAAGTGTAATTTTTATTGTAGTAAAAAGAATTTTTCCCCTAATTTTCTGTGTTTTCCCTAAAGTGAAATATGTATCTGAGGTCTAAAATAGTTGGATAGGTTTCCAAAGATCTTGCCTTGAATGCCATCAACAGTACTTCCAAAAAAGAAAGAAAAAGAAAGTAGACAAATAATAGTTCAATTAAGTTATTTTTGAGACTAACACACACTATTTATAAATGTCTATCTGGACTGCATTTTGCTGCGTAAATGAGGCTTGTCTTGAACTCACACATAATCCTTCCTCCACATGCGGAATGCTGAAAAAAGGGCATCATTCCAAAAAGGGAAAAGTTCTCTCTTTACTGTATTTCAAAAGATAACAGTCTGCAGCAGGCACACAATATAAAAGAACATTTTGCTACTGCACAATTTTTAGGACCAATTCTTTTTCTAGCATGTTTTGATAGTTGAAATGCATGTTATTTATTCAGCAAACAGTAGCTAATATATATTCCTGATGCTGAGTCATGCGAACTAACGGTTTTGTGTTCATAAATATGTATTTTTCCTCTGAAAATTATTACGCTCTTAGAAGAGTTAGTGTAAGTACACACACCCACACATACACACAAACACACACACATATATAAAGATTTATGAAAAATTCAAGGTGCAAGAACTTTATAAATATAAATCTCTGTATTTTTTCATGCAGTGAAATTATCAATCATATGCATATGTTATAGGAACCAAGTATCTCTGAGTTTTCCCATGCTATTTTAATACATTCATATTTTAGGTGCCAAGAGATCTTTACTGATCAGATCCAATCTTTATAAATTTAGTTGGCCACCATACTTTTTCACTCTCTTTATAAACATGTGCATACCGCCGGTTCTAGTCACAGAAGAAAAAAAATTACAGAAAATTGCTTGATAAAATTGCTCACTTATTTCTGTAAACCAAAGTCTCTCCTCCTGTTGTCAACCCATCACCAACAATAAGAATATTGAAAGTCAAAAAAATCATTATTTAATCGGCCCCTGGTAGTCTTAAACTATCCTCTTCTTTATAAAGCATTTATTTTTAGGTACAATTAGTTCTTTAAGCAACTGCTAGCCCTGCTGTGTCACATGGCAAAGCAGTAATGTGTTTAACCATATAAAGTAAAAAATTTCTTCTTGTGAGAAACATATGCAGGGGTATTGTCAGTCTTAATCTGGGCAGGTATTCACATAATTGCCCATATTTCCAATAAATGAATAATTATACAATCATCATTTTCATAATTTAGGCGGCTGGCATTCTAAAACTTCAATAGGTATCTATAGTATGATGGACATTTTTTAATTTTCCAAATTTACAAAACAATACACATCAATTTTTTTTATTTCATACTCCCAGGTTAACTCCAGCATTTAAAGTGGCGTCTGTATATTACGACATGTAGGACACCTATTCATTATTTTTCTGTCATGTTCCCACAAAATACGGAACGTTTTCTTTAAACCATGCCATTAACATTATGTTTTCCATGAAATTAAGAGGCTTTGAGCACATTTTCCATTAGCAATTGGTCTATTTCCTCATATCCTTGTGGCAATGGAACTGATAAACCTTTATGGGATCAAATATGAGCAATATACAAGGGATAGTTTCTGCTCAGAAGCCTTGCTGTTTCATATACAATATAATAATTTCATAGTTATCAAAAAATACTAAGGTTTAATAAGCAGAACAACCATTCTGCATTCTGATAGTTAGTGAATACATTTACCGATTCAGGAAAATTCAACGTTACCATAAGGATTGCAAAAGTTTCTGATTTTTTCAATGTATGGAAATGGGCTTTTGACTAGTTAGAAACATTATCAGTTTTATAACCAGCCATACACGAATTATTTGCATCAGTGAAAATGGTGAGTGACACTGTGTTGGTGTCCTCTTTACAGTACAAGAAAGGATCCAATCTGTTCTTGTTATAAACCCTATACATTTACTTTTTTAGATGTTCGCCATTAATGTCTCCAAAACAGTACTTCAAGCTACAGTAAGCAGAAAGACATAATCTCAGAATTAGTAAGAGGCACTAAAATATCTATCAGTTCTGTCCCTGACAGTTGACACAGTTTTTTTTCTGCTCATTGCAAAAAAATTCAGAATTTTTCAATGTTTTTCTTCAACTTTTTACTTTTTTTTATAAGAATAATCCCATGATCCTGTCTTGCCTTTGCATTAGAAGCCCTGACAAAGAATGTTTTGGAGGCAAAATAACAAGAATGAAACCAAGTTTAGGGTCTGTTGTATCAATATAGTCCATTTGATGTTTTTGTTCTTCTAAAATTATCCCATTTTCTGCTTCTCATTTTGGACATATTGTGGTGCTTAAATATGACTGCCCTTGTAATGTTTTAAATAAGTGTCTGAACTCATAGCTAGATAGTCCAGTTTTAGGCATAAACCAGTTAATGTCTCCCATTCATTTTGAGAGTTATTTAATTATTTCGATTATTCTATACCTTCTCTGGTTTAATTTCTCATACAGACATATTATAGCTTAAATAGGTAAGGGATTCTCATTTTTGTATTTTCCTACAGCTATCTGTAATCCCTAGCATGGTAGAATTCATTGTATTTTTTAAGTAGTTTTATAAAAATCAAGTAAAAATCTACCAAAAGTATAATGTCCATATAAGGAAAAATGATTGACTGTGGAAACTTTCTGAAATTTACTTTCAAAGGCCATTACACAAAATTTTTGCTTATAGTGGGACTATTCAAAATTCCCTGTGATTGTTCCTTCTAATGGTATCTCTGTTTTTACAAATACTGTTCAGTGTTGGTACTGAAAACACAAACCTTTCCCTATCTTACTCATCCAAGGGTTTTTTTTAATAAATATCAATCTTCAAGTCTAATACTATTATAGACCAAGACTTACTTAATAGAGGAAGGTTTAAGAATTCCAGGATGTAAATCACCTATTGTTTGTGTTACACTATTTATTGCTCTCAAATCTGTTATCAGCCTCCAAGTGTGTGACTTCTTTTTTACAAAAAGCGCAGGATCCTTTCAAGGACTAGTGAACTTTTCTATATGATAAATCTCTAATTGTTCTTGTATGAAATGACAAAGATCCTGCAATTATATTTTTTGTTAATAGAAAATCTGCTTAACACAAAAGGCTGTTTGAACCTCACTTTGGGGACAAAGGTGTTGTTGATTCAGTATACTGAGAAATTCAATACCTCTCTGATTTTGGGAGTGGACACAGCTTGCAGTAGCTACTGTTATTCATTGTAATTCCCTTCTAGAAGCATGTACGATTTCAACCTTAGCTTCATCATTGCTTGTTTCTGTAATCACAGGAATATTAATCAGAGTACCCCATTGTTGTAGGAGATCCCTTCCAAAAAGTTTGGTGGGCATGACAGTCATAAACTGTCTCAGCTTCCCTGGCTGACCTTCTGGTGCCAAACACTTAAACCACTGTATGCTTTTTTAAAATTTGCAATATTTTACCAATTTGTAATTTCCTAATTTTGTTTTAGTGTCCAATTTTAGGTTCAAATATTTCTTTGAAATAATAATCATAACAGCACTGGTGCTGACCACACCTTGTACTGAACACCATTCCCTTGTATTATTAATGTAGATCTCTGATCTTTTACTATTGTTTGCTGGAACACATGCTTCCCCCTACTCAAATGCAGCTGCTCATTCTTTCAGAGTAGCTTCTTGCATAATGGGACAGACAATCATTGCTGACTAAATCTCTCTGCTAAAGTAATTTGCACTTCCATTTTTACACATGCCATGCTTTTTATTTCCTTTTTTCTATCACCATCTAAAATGATGGGATGCATAAAAAGACCCTGAGAAATCAACCTACCTCTTCCTACAATGATTCCCACTGTCCCTGGAAGCAAAGGGCCTGAAACAACAGTATTGTTTTTGTAACATTCAATCTGTGGAGGTAATGTAATAGAGTAGAGGCCATTTCCAAGCCTGTGCTGCCCCCAGTTGCATGGATTACATCAGTAATATCTAATTCCAATTTTCTTGAGATTTCAATACTTCTGGACTGGCCATGGATATCTTGGGGGTATTTTTCATGGAGACTGGAGCTCAAGGGTCCCTTCTGCCATTTATCCCCATTAAGATGTTATGTTGCACATCACTTTTAAATTGACATTTCCTAGTCCAATGTTTCCACAAATTGAATACATCATTTAATCTTAAGTCAGAAATCAGTAGCCTTACAATTTCTTTGAAAATTACCAATTCTCCCACAATAAAGTACCATGTGGTATAATATCTCTGTCCAATCTCTGTTTAAAGCATGTCCTACAATATAATTTGATGACCTGGAAAAGTAATAGTTACAATTTCTCATACACTTTCGTATAATGGAGCTCCTCTTTCCTTTAAGCATCTCATTGACCACTTTAATTTTATGTTAAACTTCTCATATGCCATAATGAGTTTCAGTGCCTATGTGTTGTCAGTATCTCCTATTGTTCATTCTAGTACTATTCGAATTTCTCCAGAAATTCTGTTATTCCCAAGTCCACTGAAGTATCTCAGGAAATGCACAGTTATCTAACTAGGGTTCTCCACCATGTCCCAAGCTCTAAGACTTCAGTAAAATACTGTTAAATCATAGACTTTTCATATTTGACTGGTTGTCTTAAGTCAGCCTACCATCATTACCTTGCAATTGTTCTTTATTAATTTTTAGGTCCCTACTATTTCTGTGGTTTCTTCTCTCTGCCTCATTTTGTCACCATGAAAAGCATTGCTAATGTTGATAAGTTTGTAGTAATGCTGAAATCCACCTTTTCCAATTATGGGTAACAATCAAAATTGAGTGGCCCAGTTATTCAGCCTTTGATTAATGTAAGTGAAATTTATTCCATACCTGATGATAGAGTCCTTAAAATGTATTAAATCTAGTATATCTATTGGAGTCTATGCCATTTCATCATAACCCTCATCACCATTTTGAGAAGGAATGTGTTTTAAAGTTATTGGGAAAGATTATTGTGATTGTGTGACATGGAGGATTCTTCCATGGGTACACTTTTGTCTAACGACCTTTGTTTTTAGACTCCCCAAGATTCAGTTTCTATCTGAGCCCTTCAAATTGCTGTTGTTCAGACCACCTGGTCCTTGGGACAGAGGAGAGCATGAATAGCAAACATTCAATCTAAGTTACTACGTTTTTCCCTTTACCAATGTCACATTTTTTTTTCAAATTGGTTCAACATGTAAGTTTAAATTTTTGTTTTCTACTGCCACCCTAGCAATCATTTCCAGAATGATAGGAATGAAATAAAGAAAGCAATCAAGGACTTCCTGAAACTTAAAGAAAATGAAAGAATAACCTCCCCAAATTTGTGGGATACATTAAAAGTAGTGCAAGTGGAAAATTCATACTACTAAATGCCTTTAAAAAGAAATTGGAAACATCACACATAAGCATCTTAACAACACAACTGGGACCCTAAAAAAAAAGACTCAGAAACACCCAAAAGGAGTAGACATCTGGAAATAATCAAACACTGGGTGGAAATTAACAAACTAGAAACTAAAAAAACAGTCCAAAGAATCAACAAAACAGGACCTGGGTCTTTGAGAAAACCAACAAGATAGACAAACATTTAGGCAAATTAACTAAAAGGCAGGGAGACAGTTTCCACATCAACAAAATCAGAAATGAAACGGGAGACATAACAATAGACACTGAGAAATACAAAGAATCATAAGATCCTGCTTCGAAGGCATATATGCCAAAAAATTGGAAAATCTAACGGAAATGGGCAATTTTCTTTATCAATTTCACTTACCATAATTGAGGGAAGAACAGATTAACATGATAATTAATGCCAATCTCTCTACAGAAATAGAAGCAAGCATTGATAGTCTCCCAACCAAAATAGGCCATGGCCAGCTGGGTTCAGTGAAGAATTCTACCAGACCTTCAAGGGGGCATTAATACCAATACTGTTCAAACTATTCCAAAAGATAGAAATGGATGAATATTACCAATTTCATTCTATGAAGCCATAGCCACATTGATACCTAAACCTCACAAAGAAGCAACAAATACAGAGAATTTCAGACCAATTTCTCTTATGAACATTGATGCAAAAATACTCAATAAAATACTTGCAAAACGAATACAAGAACACATCAAAGATATCATTCACCATGCCAAGGTTGGCTTCATTCCAGGCATGCAGGGATTGTTTAATATATGTAAATCCATTAATGTACTCCATCATGAAAACAAACTGAAAATAAATAAAACACAAGATAACCTCCTTAGATGCAGAGAAAGCATTTGATAAAATACAAAACCTATTCCTGTTTTTAAGTTTTGAAGATACCAATGATACAAGGCATGTTCCTCACCATACTAAAGGCTATATACAGCAAACCAATTAGGAAAACAACACCCTTCACATTACCCACAAGCAATATAATTTTGTTGGTGTTACTCTAACCAAGCAAGTGAAGGACTTGTTTGAAAATTTTTTCATAAATCTAAAGAAAGACATTTAAGATGAGATGAATATTGAATGATCTTACATGCTCATGGATCAGGAGAATTAATATGGTAAAAATACCTGTCTTACTAAAACCAATCTACAGATTCAGTGCAATCCCTATCAATCTAACTACTCATTTTTTAAAAGGCATTGAAATTCAACTCTTAACCAAAAACCAGAATAGCTACAACAGTCTTGTACAATAAAAGATCATCCAGTGGAAACATACAGCATACTTGGTCTGAAGCTGTACTATAAAGCAACAGTAATTTAAAGAGTATAGCACTAGCACAGCAACAAGCTGGTTGATCAGAGGAATCGAATCGAAGACCCAGATATGAATCCACACACATATGGTCACTTGATTTTTTACAAAGAGGCCAAATTCATTCAATGGAAATAGGATCGCATCTTCAACAAATCGTGCTGGCCTACCTGGATGTCTATGTGTTAAAAAATGCAACTGGACCCATATTTGTCACCTTGCACAAAACTTAAATCGAAGTGGATCAAAGACCTCAAATAAAACAAATGTCACTAAGTCAAACAGAAGAAAAAGTGGGGAAGAGCCTGAAACACATTGGCACAGGAGAAAACTTCCTGAACAGAACACCTACAACGCAGGCCTTAAGGTCCACAATTAATAAATGGGACCTCATGAGCCTGTGATTCCTGTGTAAGGCAGGAAAACTGTCAAAAAACAAAGCGACAGCAAACACACTGGGGAAAGATCTTCACCAACACTACAACTAACATTGGTCTAAAATCCAAAATATATAAAGTCCTCAAGAAATTTTACACCACAAAACCAAATAATCCAATTGAGAAACGTGGCTTGCATCTAAACAGAGAATTCTCAACAGAGGAAATAAAATGGTTGAGAAACATTTAAATAAATGCTCAACCTCCCTATTCATCAGTGAAATGCAAATCAAAAAAGCTCTTAGATTCCATCTTACAACCATCAGAGTGGCTAAGATTAAAAGGTCAAGGGACACCACATGTTAGAAAGGATGTGGAGAGAGCAGAACACTCTTTCATTGCTGGTGGGAATGCAAACTATTACAGTCACTTTTGAAATCTATCTGGTGCAGTATCAGAAACTGGGAAAAGGGCTTATGCAAGACCCAGCTATTCCACTCCTTGGAATATACCCAGAAGATGATCCTGACCACATCAAGAAAATTTGCTCAACCATGTACATAGCAGACTTATTCATAACAGCCAGAACATGAAAACAGCCTATGAGTCCCACAGTAGAAGAATGGATCAAGAAACTGTGGTATATTTACACTATGGAATACTACTCAGCTTTAAAAACAAGGATTTCCCAAATTTGGGGACAAAAAGATTGAAATAGAATTCATCATAATGAGTGAGTTAACTCAGAAGCAGAAAGAATTAAATAGTATATACACCCTTATTTCTGCTCCTAGGCCAAGGTGCATGTTCCATGAATGTCTTCACTAACCAGGAAACTGGGAGAGAAGGGAGGACACCCTATTGGGATTTTAGATGTGAGAAGCATGGGAGAATGGTAAATTTGAAGGATCTAGAGGATCCTATTAACCTACATGCCGAAGGTTATGATAGGCATATTTGGGCTCTAGGGTCCCACTCAAACTATGTCACCAGCCAAGGACAATACAGATCAGAAACTTTACACCCCGACGTAGATCTAGCCAATAGAAAAGACTTCGACACATTTGAGTGAAGAGTGGAGTTGGACTTTCCCATGTATTCTGGTGCCTCATATTTGAACACATTTCTGAATGATGAACTTGACGGCACTCAGAAGAAGGATAGCAGGCTACTAAGAAGAGACTTGATACCCTAAGAGCATATACAGGGGGAGGAAGTCCCCCTCAATCAGAGTCATAGGATAGGGGATTAAAGGGAAAATGAGAGGCAAAGAGGAATTGCAGGATACAAAGGAGGGGATAACTTTGAGATGTAATATGAATAAATTACTAAAATAAAAATTAAAATAATTTTAAAAATCAATATATTACCCAAATTTGTGGACTTATGGAATGAACTAGAAATTTTCATAATGATTAAGTTGACCAAGAATCAAAAAGTTATAAATGGTATATATTCACTTATATTGAGACAGTAGCCCAAGTGTATTGTCCCATGAAACACTTTACTTAACAGGATAGTGGGTCAGAGAGGAGGACATACCGTTGGGACTTTAGGTGAGAGAAGCATGGGAGAATGGAAAAATAGAGGGATCGAGAGGGTCTTGCAAACATACAAGAAGAACAGTATGACGGGCAGATATGGGCCTGAGATCCTGCTGAAAGTATGGCATCCTCCAAGGACAATACAAGCTGAGATACACAGGAAGACACATAAAAGCAGGCCCAAATATGTCTGTGCATCTTTGAAGAAGGGCAGAAAGAGACACTGGCAGAGACTAATACTCAGGCGCAAAGATGCCTTTGTCCCAAACAGGAAGATAGAGAGTGACACAGGCAGGAATTCAGGCAGATACAATAAAACGCTTGTCTCCAAGATCATGAAAGAGAGGCACAAGCATGCACAGAGCCTTGCCAATAGATGCCCTTATCCCCTACAATGGTAGAAGAGAGCCCAAAACAGAAACTCACATCCAGCCCATAGATGCCTTGGGCCCTACTTGTATATGAGGACCACAGTCAGAAACAAACACTCAGAAGCATAGATACCCTTTCCCTAGTTCATGGGATTGATAGAAACAGGCAGGCACACATATTCAGTTACAAATATATTTTTTGCAATTGGCAGCTGAGAGAAACACATATACAAACACTCTAAGTTGCAAAGATGTCCTTGTCTCCTAGAGGCATATAGGAGAAAAAGGCAAGCATAAATACACACTCATAGATGGCCTTTTCAACCGGAGGGCCAGAAGTTTGATTCACCTAGGCTAACACCCTCAGGAACCTTGATGCCCTTTTCACTGAGAGGAAGAAAATAGAGAAGAGAGACACAAGCAGGCAAAAAAATTGAGGTTCACAGATGCCTTTGTCCAAAGATCCAGGAAAAATGGAGAGATACATCTAGAACACACATTCATGCATAAAGATGCCCTTTCTATGTAGAGTCAGTGCAGAGAGGGACTCAGGCAGGCACCCACACATTAATACAGACCCATAGATTCAGTTGTCCATATAAACATGTGAGGGAGACACAAGCATGCACACTCAGTCAGGCCCAAGGACATTATTTTTACTTGGATACATTTGACAGAAAGACAAAGGCATGGACACATGCTCAGGCTCATATTTGTGCTTTTCCTTTGGAGGAAAGGAAGAGAGAGACATTGGCTGGCAAACATTCTCCGCAATATTGATGACTTTTTCACAATGAGAAGGTGAGAGAGGGGGAGGTAGTCACACAGAGGACCAAAGATGTGCTTGTATGCTTGAAGGGGGTTAGAGTGTTGCAGGGTAGCACACACTCTCAGAACTAAAAGTGCCTTGTCTGCAAGTGAAAAAAGAAACAAAGACAAGCACCCATTCCCCAGAAATAGATGTCCTTGTCCCCTAGACAAAAGAGACAGAAACACAGGCAAGCACACAGGCACGTTCAAGATTGTACATGTCAACTTGATGTAGGTGAGAGACAAATAGGCAGTCGCACACACTCAAGGACATAGATGCCCTTTAGCCCTGGAAGCATGTAGGAGAGAGACAAATGCAGGCACTCACACTCAGACCTATATATGTACCTGTCCTCTATAGTCAGCCATAAACACGGATCCACTTGTCCCATACAATGATATGAAAGCGAAAGAGGCAGGATTATATACACAGGCTAAAGGATGCTCTTGTCCTCTTGCAAGATGTGGGAGACAGACAAAGGAAGGAACTCATTTTCAAGACCATAGATATGTATTTTCACTATTGGCAGGAAAGAGAGAGACACAATAAGTGACTCTTTCCCAGTAAAATAGGTGAAATTTCACAGTATAAGCTGCTGAGAGGGACACACTGAGGCACAAAACCTGAGGTCCAAGGATGACTTTGTATGATAGCATCAAGAGAGACATAGCTTGGCACACACACTCAGGTCCATGGATGCCTTTTTCCCATACATGTTGGGGACAAGGCCACAGACGGGCACAAAAATTCAGGCTGACTTATGGTCTTTCCCCCTACAGTCAAGAGAGGTACCTGGAAAGCTGCACACACTCAGGCATATATGACCTGTTTCCCTAAATGAACGTGAGAGACACAAACAGGCTAGAATTAACAGTCAGGCCCATATTTAAGCATGTCCCCTAGAGGAACAGAAAAAATATACAAACAGGCATAAACAATCAGGCACATCAATGCCCATCTCGCTAGGATGAAAAGGAGAAACACACTGCCAGGCACTCACACTCTCGCCCTAGTATGACATTAAAAATTATAGTCAGTGAGGAGAGACATGTGGAGGTATGCATTCACAAACACATAGACACTTTTGCTTTAGAAGCAGGTGAGATATTGTACAGGCAAAAACACTGAACTCAATTGATTCTTCAGTGTCCTAGAAGCAGTAGAAAGAGAGACACAGGCAGGCACTTCCAGTAAGATTCAAGATACCTTTGTTCTCCCAAAACAACTGTGAGAAACACAGTAAGGCACACATACACATGGACAAAGAATCTATTCTCTTCTATAATCATGTGAGATTTGGACACAGGATGACACCCTCATATGCACTCAGATGCATAGGTTAATTGTCTCATATAAACATATGAGAGAGAGACACAGGTAGGCACACACATTCAGACCCAAGGGTGCTGTGGTGCCTTGACATAGATGATAAACAGACAAAGTGAGGGACACTCATTCGGACCCATAGATACTCTTGTCCCCTAGGGAGAAGGAAGAGACATACATAGGCTGGAAAACACTCTCAGCCATAAACATGACTTCATCCAATAAGCAGGTGAGGGAGATACAGGCAGTCACACACCCTGAAGTACATAGATATCCTCATATGCCAGAAGCAGGTGAGAGGGACTGGTGGGCAAACACACTCAGATGCATGCATGCCCTTGTCTTCTCAAGGCAGGTGATAGAGTCACAGACAGGCACTCAAACACAGGCACACAGATGCTATTTCCTTCACTAAAGGCAGGTGAAAGATAACCATATGAGCTCTTCTTCCCTTGCTCACAAATGACCTTATCCGATAAATGTAAGTGAAGGACTAACAAAGCCAAAACAGATGCTGATACACATAGATGCCCTTTTCTCCTAGAGTGAGAGGAACGAGACACAGTTAGGAAAACACAGTCAGACCCAGAATGAAATTTCCCTTAGTGACAGGTTGATAGATGCAGTCAGAAAACAACGCTGATGCCAAGAGATTTCCTTGTCCCCTAGTGGTATGGAAAAGAGATACACAGGCAGGTAGACACACCCAGGTACATGCATGCACTTATCACACAAAGGCCAGTGCAAGAGACATAGGAAGGCACACACACTCTGTCCAATCGATTCTCTTTTACCCTAGGGGGAACTGTGAGAGAGACACAGGCACACAAGCACATTCAGGATCATTGATAGTCTTGTCACCTATAGAAATTGGAGAGAGTTACACAGGCAGGAACACAAACTCAGGTCCATTGGTGCCATTTTATATCTGTAGGAATGATCAAGAGGCACAAGAAAGCTTACCCACAGGAACATAAAAGGCTTTGTTCCACATAGGCAGAGGAGAATGGAATACAGGCAGGCACACACACACACACACACACACACACACACACACACACACACTCGCCTATATTCACGTAGTCGCTAGAGGTACGGGAATGAGACATAACAGGCACATTTATGTAGAATGAGAGATTACCGTGGTCCATAGAATTAAAGGGGAGAGAAGGTGAGGCACAAAAATTCAGGCCCATAGATTCCCATGTACACTAGAAGCATGAGAGAGGCACAGGCAGACACATACAACAGGGCCATTGGTGTCCTTGTCCCATAGACTCAGGTGAGAGAGATAATGGTAGGTTAACAAATTCATACTCATATATGTCTTGTTGCCTATGGGAATATTTCCTAAAAAAACAGATAGGCACACACACAATCAGGCTCATTGTTGAGCTTTCTTCTGGAGAAGTGTACAAATAGACACAGGCAGCCTCACACTCAGCAACAGAGTTGAACTTTTATGCCTATAGGCAGAGTAAAGAAAAAATAAAACAATACAAGAGGTCCACGGTTGCACATGTAGGTTAGAAATGGTTTAAGAAGACAAAGGTTGGCATGAACACTCAGAAACATTGATTACCTTTTCCCTAGTGACAGGTGTGGGTCACATGCAAGCACTAAGCTTAGGCACAAATATGCCATTGTCTGTTATAGAAACTGAGGGAGACACACGAAGGCACAGATACTGGACAATAAAATTCCATATCCCATAATATCATGGGAGAGAGAAAAAGGTAGGTAAACACAGTCAAGCCCTCAATGTCTTCATCCTCTGGAGGAAGGTGAGACAGTGACACAGGGAAGAACACACACTCAAAAATATAGACTCCTATGTCCCAAAGTGGCAAGTGAAAAAGATACAGGGAGACACTCACATTATGTCCAGAGATACCATTGTCTCCTAAAATAATGGAAAAGAAAAAACATGCAGGCACACATAGACAGTCCCATAAGACTTTGTTGCCTAGGCGCTGACAAGAGGGAGACACAGGCAGGAAAACACACTCAGGTTCAGAGTTACCCTTCTCCCATAGATGGATAGCGGTGTGATAATCAATCACCTTCACTAAGGATTATATTTGAACAAAAGACAACACTCACTCTCAGAACCAATCATATTCATCGAAGTTACTGTTTCAGACCAATCACAGCCTTGCTCTTAACAGTAACCACAATCATTAAAACATGTATTTTGACAAATTACAATCTTGCATCTAAGGATCAATCATAGTACTTAGCTGTAATGTCCTCATGCACTCTCATAAACCATGTGCATTCTAGAGTTGCCAGGATACAGTGAAAACAAGGCCACTTTACTTCAAGTGGGAGATATGGTAAGGTTGACTCCATGGAGCACTTTGGTAAGGGCAAAATGCTTAGGTTTTTTGTCTAACCTTGTAGAAATCATTGATAAAGGAATGTGGGTCACCAGGTGATTATTGTGGAATTCATTATTTCATATTTCTGTTATAGAAGTTTCAGAGTAGTCTAAATTTATGTAATTAAGTATATAACGTATTTAAGCTTAAATATCATCTTGATGATTATAAAATGTATTTCCATTCCTTGAATAATACTAACTATACCACAGCTAAAAATGTAATGGAATAATATGGCAGAAGGGTCAGACTAGCTGAGTTATCAAGGACAAAAAAGCTGTCACATTAGAGATATACAGTACAAAAAATACATGAAGGATCATGAGTGCACTGTGATAAATATTATAGATGATTTCTATAAGAAGAATTATTGATTATAAGCAATATATGGTAAAGTATATGACATAGAATATGGAGCAGTAAAGTATATATAATACATTTAACATTGGTAAAAGGGCCAGATTAGCTGCGTTTTTAAGTACAAAAAAGTTGTATCACAAGAGATGTACAGTACCTAAAATATGTGAAGTATCGTGAGTTCACTGTTATAAATATTATAGATGATTCGATAAGAAGGCTTATTGATTATAAACAATATATGGTAAAGTATATGACATAGAAGATTGAGCAGTAGATAAAAGTATGTTTGTGATAAATAGTTGATAGAAAATAAATTAATACAGTGTTGATAGATGGCAGATTGAAGGTAGGTATTATATAGATAAATTAGAGGTATATGCATGATGAATACATAGTTGATAGAAAATAGAGGATGGATACATGTAGACACATGATAAGGTTCAGAACGTTTAGATAGGAAATGGACAATTAGATAATAATAGATAGAAGAATTAGTCTAGTAATACAGTAGAAGAGAGAATGTAGATAATGACATATAGAAAACAAATGACAGAGAACAGATGATGGACAGATGCATGGCAGTTTGTAAAGAGATGACACATAATAATTAGAATGTAGATGGAAGAGGAAAGGATAAATCGAAGGAAGAAAGCAGAGAGGTGATAAATATAGAACAGGTAGATGCTACAGATTATAAGAACATGATTTCTTTAGAAAATATTGATCTTAATTGGTTTTAGATTCTACTTTGACCTGATTGAAAAATGGAGAGAAATAAGCAGGAAAAGAGCATGAGGTAGGAATTGATAATGCTGTTGACAAAGAATCACTTACTCAACGAGTTATAACTTTGACATTCTTTTCATGTCACTGAAATAATGGAAATGGAATTTACTTGCTTGATTTGGTATTTACAATTTATTTTAGATACCAGTTCATGGTCTTTAGCCTGACATGCCTCAAAAACTCAATACTTATGCATTCCTATCTGAGTATTGTTAAGGCCACATCTTGATATATTTTTTTGCAAGAGCTACTGTGCATAATGAAGGCACTTGATGTTTAATTAACAAAAAGTATGACATTTTCTTGTCTTATACCTTATATATTCACTTATAAATAATATGCCTCATTGCTACTATTCATTTTGCTCAATCTTGAATTATGTGATAATTAGGATTGCTTTTAATCGACGCAAGAATCCAACTCCAGAAGAGTTTCGTTATTTGTTGAAGAGAATTAGAAAACTGATGGAAAAGCACAATCATGGACACACTAGAGCCACAGAAAGGCCTATAAGAGGTCAAGAAGCTGTTACCACTACACCTGCTGATAGAGGTTTAACAAAGTCCCATTTCTTCCTGATGGCATTGCTGACGCTAGAGGATCACAAACCTTACCATACTTTGAGTGGCATAGAGTAGGGAATATTAGTTGGAGGCGACATTAGGTGTACTATTTGATTCTTTCCACTTACAGGCTGTTTGCAGGTGGAGTATGCACAGTGCAGAAAATATACCCAAAACCTTGTCAAAGAGTGGAACTTACCGAAGTACAAATGGACAATTGTAATGACCATTTCTGTGGATCTATAAGACAACGCTTAAATCATGGGACACATGTAGCTTTTGACATGTGATGGATTTATCCCCCAAAACATATAATCACAGTCTCCTAATCTTAGATGAAGGCATGACATTCTTGACTAAATTATTCCTTGACAACATAGCCTATTTCTCTGCCCTCTTTGTGGCTAAACCACTGAAATATTTTCTAAGATCTCTGTCCGCTCATTTACATAGCATTCCTTCTTCAATCATCTTCAGCAGTGCTAAAGCTTTTACACTGTCCATCCTACAGCCCCAATGCAAGATACAATATCTCATGGTCTTTTTAGTGAAGACATTTGAGTGCACTCTGAGGACATATTGTGAGACTGCTGACCTAAAGACACAATTCCCAGGAAAATCATTGTAAACCCAGACACGTTCATTTTCTTGTGAGTTGGATAGCTAATTCATATTTACCAAAATGTTGAAGTTGGAGGCTGTGTTACCCAATTTCTTTATTAACTCTGTCCTGGGAATGGCTTTATGTTCACTCAAATAAAAGCCCTTCATGGAAACTGAACAAAGTTCCACCTTTTAGTCCAGGACTCTTATTATGGATCTATGTAGAACTGTTAATCTTGTATTGAATATTGAGGATCCTGAGTTTGATAGAACACGATGAATAAAAATAATAAAGCTGATTTAGCCATTCATGACAAGTTCCAGCTAGCTCTAAAATGAACAGAAACATTCAATCAGGCAATGTAGCAACACATCAAATATATTTTTATTCAAGTGTTTTAGGAATTATAGGTAGCTAAAAGAGTAACATTTTCATATATAAGCTTAACCATGACAACCGTCAGTGTCACCAAAAATTGGGTCCCTATGATCTCATACTGAGATAAAATTGGGTTAATAATCTTAAGGACTCATTAGCTAAGTAGTCTCCTTTAGTAGCCCTGTCTGTGCCCATTAACAAGAAAATGAGGACCTTGTATTTGACTCTAGGCGTCAGAATTGTCAGAAAGTTAATCTGGTAGTCCAGGCAGTTATCATCGGTTTTCAGATCAACATTGAGAAAGAGAGTAAGAAGAGCAAGAGATTCAACCTGAGCCCATATGATTCTGAATGGGCTCATTACATTCTACTCAGTCCTGGCCTGATCTTCATCGGTGTGTTGAAGCCCAAATCCTGCTGCATTTATCTTTTTCATTCACCCCATTTGATTTCACTGACTGGGTCCTGTATCACTGCAAAAAAGAGTGGAAGAAGTTCAACAAAAGAAATCTATAACAATGCACTTTTGCTTATCCCCCTCCACTTCCTAGTGGGAGATGAATTATTTACTTCCACTGTGTATACATAGATATGACATAAATCCAAGGGGATGGTGAGATTTTAGTTAGTCCTGACTTCGCAAAATTTTTTAGAGAAGGTAAAGAAACACATGCTGCAGAGTTAAGAAATGTTTTGGATTCTCAAGACTGTCATTAAGCCAAGAGGCATCTAAAAAGAGGAATCCTTCAGTAATCTTACCTTTCAAACATTTTTCATTTCCTCCCTTTCTCTATCTCTGTGTTCTATCTCTATCTGTCTCTCTATTCATCTCTCTCTCTTCATCTCTCTCTCTCTCTCTCTCTCTCTCTCTCTCTCTCTCTCTCTCTCTCTCTCTCTCTCTCTCTCTCTCTCTCTCTCTCTCTCTCTCTCTCTGTGTGTGTGTGTGTGTGTGTGTGTGTGTGTGCTAGTACCTAGTAAAACAATAATGTGTTAATGCTTGAAAATGGCTTATTGGTTTAGAATAAATAAACACTCCTATCAACCCAAAATATTTCTGATTACCACACTTCTTCCTTCTTTTTTCTTTTCAGCGTGCCTCTTATGGTTACCTGAGTGAAAACAGGCAACATCCTTGGCAGCCTGGTTAAGAAAATCCTGCATATTTTCTGATTGCACAGAGCATCGTAACTCTTCACCAATAAGAGAAAAATTAAGCAGAAGATGGACCTCAATGGTCTAAGTGGAGAAGGGACATAAAGTGTCCTCTCTTGAGAGAGGGAGGTTGGGTTATTTTCTTTTTTAAAGTTTAGTTTGTAGTTATTTTTAAGCACAGTGAATCCATTATATATATACTGCAAAGGCAAACTGTTCCATCCACATTAGTGTGAGATAACCACTATTCCTTTCTAATTACTTATCCCAGACTACTTCAGGTACTAGTAATATACCTGTGATTATGCAAGGACAAGCTGCCATCAATGGGCATAATTGTTTTTGCTATTTTTTATGGCAAAAGAAGAAAAGCCAGAGAGGTTTGAAATGCATAAAATATTAATCCGTCATGGGCTTTCTCCTAAATTTCAGGACATAATCTTGATTTATTCATATATTTCTGTGTGATCCTATGCCATTTTATAACCTGTATTTCAGGCATCCAATGTGTGAAGTAATATCTGATAAAAGAGGGAACAACTTAAATTAATAAACAGTATACTGTACTACAAGTTTCATGTGTTTGAGGTTGACTATGAGATTCTTGGAATACCATTCACAGAGCTGACCCACACTCATGTCCTAAAGGAGAACCTGTGTTCTAGAGAGAAACAATTCAGTCAGTATCAGTTCTTACTCATTAGCCTGTTTTTTACACTTTCAGAGAAAAGAACCTGCTACAGCCTTTTGTTGCTGTAAACATTAGCACCCTTTTCCCACCTACAGACATTTGGTTGGTTGGATTGTCTTTGTTGCTGTGTTATCCTCATCTTACTTTAAAAGAGAGTGTCTACCACACTACCTAGAGCTCTCACTTAGTCTACACACGCTGACCATTATTTGATGACCATATGCACAGCATTTTAACAATATATATATATCTTTTTGGTTTACTATCCAAGAAAAATATTTCCTCTGATTTAGCAGTGGGGTAGGAATTGGACGCACCACAGGAATGAATGACTCCAGTAGAAACCAGCGCATATCCTTTGGAAAGTAATTTAATTTTTATTGAAAAAAAAGGAAATAACCAAGAGTATTCTGGTATGCCGCAGTCCATATGTTTTATACCACAGCGAGATAAAAGAAGTGTTGTCATGCATTCCAAATTGAGTGAAAGACTTACCTTCTAACACAATGTATTTTTAAAGAGAGAGTTATGGTGTTGAGCCTAGAAAATGTATAGTGCATGCATGTGTCGCTTTGATAACCATTCAACAACCCTGGTTCCTGTAGGACATTGGAGTTCAATCTAATTTCTCAGATAACATTTATAGTTCTTAGAGTCATAGCCTATGTTCTGTGTTTGTAAAATTGTTTTTATCAATTTTGTCTTCATATGGACAAACAACAATATATTATTTAAATGATAGTATATTGACTCTGAATATTCAAAGGGGATACATAATAAATAAGAAATTTTCACACCTTCCTTTGGGATGTGTTTTGATTGTTTATTACAAAACATATAGGTCTGATGCTATATGATCGGAGAGAAAGCAAAACAACAAATGCTGAATCAGATAGAAAATCACCTGTAGGTCCAACATAGGTCTAATGTAGGTATATAATGTTTTCAGCATCAGACACTTACTGCTTAATAATTTTATACTTACCTGTGCTTTTTGACTTTTCTTCTGTCTGCTTTTACCCAGGTGTTTTGGCTTGAATCTTCTTTTAGCTGAATTTTCCAATCTGGCTTCTCTCTATCTATCTGTCTTTCTGTCTGTCTCTATGTATGTCTCTGTCTCTGTCTCTGTCTCTCTCTGTCTTTCTGTCTCTCTGTCTCTCTCTCTGTCTCTGTCTCTCTCTCTCTCTCTCTCTCTCTCTCTCTCTCTCTCTCTCTCTCTCTCTCTCTCTCTCTCTCTCCTCTTCTATTCTCTTGTCCAGCAATCTTTCATGACCACCTGGATCCTTCTCATTCTCAGGCATATGTGCTCTTTACCTGAGTTCTCCCTTCCACAAACTCTCAAGCATCACTCTCAAATATAGGTGCTGCCTTATAAACACTCACAGTTCCTTCAATGTTTTTGATTAAAGGTGTATACCACCGCACCTGGACCTTAGCTTTTTTTTTTTTTACCTCCAACGTGCACTATAATTCCTAGTCTGACCTGGAATTCAGAGGACTTTCAGGTTGCTTATTTGTCGGAGTCTGCTGGATATAATTGAAGTCTCAGGTTTCAGATTTCCAGATCCCTCTTGCTCTATGAAAACAGGTATTCTGTATACATCATAAAGATGTATGAGTGTGACAAGTTATTCAATCCTGAAGTTTTTTTTCTATGTAAAATACATGCAATAGAATGATCCACTAAGGAATTTAAATGAATCTTAGAGGAGCAACTTGTTGGTTCCATATCTTTGTATTTTCATATATGTAAGTAAAAATGGAACCGGTGTCTGTTGGATTATTTTCTTGATTGTTCAAATTTTTGACAAATAAATTCATGTATCAGTTCATCTAAGATTGTGATCCCAATTTGAGCACCCACATAGTAGAAAAGAGGCCTGATTCCTGAACACTTTGTCTCTATCCTACATGGGGGTGACATTCGTAAACACACACACACACACACACACACACACACACACACACAAACCTTGAATAAGAAATAACTATTTTAAAAAAGGAATATTGAAGGCACACATGCTAGCACTTGACATGTGGAGTAAGGAGACTCAGTAGTTCACATGTATCCTCTGTCAACCCTGTCTTTTCAAGGTCAGAGAATGAGAAAAGAATTAACAAATAATTAGATAACATGAGATATTTAACCTGATTCAGCCTAGTAAAACCATGAGCTTTAGTTAAAATTCTCTGTCCTTGGTTGTTCTTATCATGTAAAATATGTCTTCTCATTATACAATTTGATATTACCTAATCCCTAACACAAAAATAGATAATATATTAAAATATAAATTAATGAAGTACAAAAATAAACACAGTACTCAGTGATTATCAAAATAAACATGTGAGTGTCAACTTCTTGTCCTTGTGCTAGAAGTTCCTCCTACTATCTGCTATGCATCTTTTCATCATGTCAATCATTTATTTTCTATATCTCTATATATACTCTATCACTAACTTTAATTTTCTATGTTATATTGTCTAATTGTCTATTTGCTCTTACACATTTTTGACTCTATCATCTGTCTACATGTAATCTTCCTGTATTTTTATCAAATATATATATATATTAATCATGCATATACATATAAATTAGCTAAATAATATCTACCTTCTAACAATTATCAAAGATGTATCACTTCATTTTCTTTCAACAATCTGTCCCATCCACAACTAACATAAATTTACCTTTCAGCATTTATTATCTATCTACAAGCTATCGTCTACGTATTCTGTAATTCATTTCTTTGTTTTTGTGTGTGTGTATTTTTGTGACAGGGTTTCTCTGTGTAACATTAGTTGTCCTGGTCACACTTTGTAGACATGGCTGGCCTAAAATTCACTCATCTCCCTGGGTTTACTTTCTACATATTATATATACACCTGCAATCTGAGGCCAATTTACACATATTTATAATTGAGTATCAATCTATTCTTTGGCTCTTTCAGATCTATTATTTCATGGATAATCAAAATTTTGCTACTTCTATGTCTACATTCCATCTAGTATATTACATTTACCTGCTGTTTATGTTGTACAGAGGCTGTAACTGTCATCCATCTCTGTCTTGCCTACCATCTATTAAGCTTGTGTCTATGTTCCAATATTCTCAAGTTTTTCATCTACTCATAATCCGTTTATACTGAATGTATGTATCCTGTTACCTGGAGCAGTCTTATTTCAATCTACATTCATATACTTTGCACCTATCCTATGATTGGACATGCATCTCCCCTCTAGTTACCATGTTTCTATCTCACTGCTTTTACATCTATACTGCAGCTAATCTGATTCTATCATGCATTTAAGACTCATTTATTATATAGCTCTTCTGTAGCCTTGGACCATCTATCAGATTCATCTATTCATCTTCTTTCCTCTATATACTTCATTTCTATATATATCATATTTCCTCTACCCAAAATGTGTCTTTATAATATCCCTGAATTATTTACCCTGTGCTATCCTATATCATTATCTGTATATTCATTCCTCTAACCATCCCATGCCTGTCTTCCATCTATCCTTTAAGGTATCCTGTAATTGACAACCATCCAGGTATCAGATATCATTAGCTACCATTTATCTTTCATTCAACTCTCTCTTATGTATCTAACTTCCATCAAATTTTCATCTTTCCTTTACATATCATTTGATTATCTTTTATCTATATCCCTTCTATCCCATCATTATGGTGTACCTGTCAACCATTCATGCATCAGTATCACATCACTGACCTCATTTTCTCTTCTACTGCACATCTAATTTGTATCTATTACATATGTTTTTTATATTTTTATCATAATATATTTTCTGAGCAATGGTCTATCAACCATATACAGAATCTATCATCTAGCTTGTCTGTGTTTGTCTTCAATTCTCTACCCTTTACACTTGTTACCCTGTGTCTGTCATCCATCCATTTATCTATCTTTTACCTATCCTGTACCTCTTTTTCATCTATTTATCCATCCTTTTTTGTCAAACTCTCCTGTGTTGAATGAAGGGAAAAAACAGGCAAAAAAAGTAGAAAATTATTGAAGTAAGTGACTAAAATAAGAAATGGATGAAGAAGACAATTGTTGAAGGAAAGGAAGAAAATGAAGATGAGAGTGGAAAGGAAATTCAGGTGAAGAAGGAAAGGAGAAAAAGTTGAAAAAACTAGAAAAAGAATAAAAGAATCAAAATGTAAAAGGAAGAGAAAAAAGTGAAAAGTTCTAAAAAGGAAAAATAATAACCAGAAATTGGCAACAAATGTCAGAACAAGAAAAGAGGAATAGGAGAAAAAAGGATGAGAAAAGAAAAAGAGAAGAAAGCTACAAAACCATATGGATAAGTAGGCGAGAAAGAAAAAAAAGTTGAATAAAAAGCAGAAAACAGAAATAACATGAAAATAAATATAAATAGAAAGAGAGATAAGTTATAGACATGGATTAAAAAGAAGCAGAAAAAGGTAAAAATTAAAGAAAAAAGCAGGAAAAAGAGAAAAATGTTCAAAAAGCATGAAAAAGAGAAAAAGGAATGAGGAAGTTAAATATTAAGAAAGAGAGGAACTTGAGAATGAAAAGGGGAAAAGGGAAGAAAGGAGAAGAAAATCAAGTAGAACGAAGAGACAAAAAATAGAACAATGTTGCAGAAATTGACAAAAAGAGGAAGAAAAATGCTTATGAAATCAGATAATGAAGAAGTAAACGATGAAAATTACAAAGAGATATTAAAGAAGAGAAGTAGATGAAGAAGACAAGGTGGCTAAAAGAATGAAATAGAAAAAAGGAGAAAATTAAAAGAAGAAAAGAGAAAATTGAAAATGAGGCAGAAGGGGAAGAGGAGTATGAGAAAAAAGTAAAATGAGGAAACCAAAGGAGAAAAAGAAAAAGATTTTGAAAAACATATGAAAAAGAGGAACAAGAAAAAGTGAATGAAAATTTTAGAAAAAGAGAAAATTGAATGAAAATGTGATAATATGAAGAAAAGGATAAATAATGAAGAACAAGGGAAAAATTTAAACAGAAGCTACAGGAAAATAAAAAGAGAAAAATGTTGATGAAAAATATTCCAGAAAATAATGACAGTGACGAAGAACATGGGAAACAAAATAGGAAGAGAATTATGAATAACTATAAAATGAGTAAGAAAAAGGGGAAAATGGAGATGAAGAAGACAAAGGGCAACTAGTTAAAAAGGAGAAGTTGAAAAAAAAGAAATTTCAAATACGGATGAATAAGAGAAAAAATGGGGAGTTTAAATTTAGAATAGGGTGAAGTTGAGCAAAAATGATGAAAAATTAGAAGAAAAGGAAAAAAAGGAAATATTAAGTGAAGAAAATATTAAATAAGAGTAAAGTTACAGATGAGAATGAAAGGCAAGAGGAAAAAGGAAAATGAAACAATAAAAAGGAAGGGAAAAATATAGAATTAGAAAAAAGGGTAAATAATAGTAAAAAGAAATATGGACAAAAAATTAGATAAGAGATTATGATAAAAGTAAAAATATATATAAAGGAATGAAAAAATGAGACAAAGGAGAGAAAATTATGGCGAATGAGGAGAAAAATATAGAAAAAAGAACAAAGGATAAAAAAGGAAAAATAAAAATAAAATTAGTAGAATAAAATATAGATTAAGAAGAAAAGAGGAAAAAATTAGAAATGAATGGAAAATAAGAAAAACGTTGAAAAAGATAAAAAATAAGAAAAATGAAAATAGAATAAAAAATTAAAATAAAAATTGAGGAAAAGAATGAATAATATAGAAAAAAGAAATAGTCTAAAAAGGAAAAAAGAGAAGTATAAAAAAATAAAAAGGACAAAAAAGTTGTAGTCAAGATTTAGAACAAACAGCTAAAAAGAGAAAAAAATTTAGTAAAAGGATGAAAAGAGAAGAAAAATGAGAACACAAGGAGTTGTAGAGGAGAAGAAAAAGGAATAAAAGCTGAGAAACACATGAAACAGAAAGTAAGGGAAAATATTAGGAAAAGAAAAAGAAAACCACCTAAAGAAAAAGTTGCATGAAAAAAATGGAAAAGAACAGGAAGTAGAAAATGGGAAAATTAAGAAAAAGAAGAAGAAAGTAGGAAGGAAATTGAAAACAGGATGACTTAGAGAAAAAAGAAGTGGGAGTTAAAGTTTTAGAAAAACAGGAATTTAAACCAAAAATTGAAAATATTTGAAGAAAAGGATGAACATTTTTCTAAAATGGAAAAAAAATGTGTAGATGAAAAGGTGAGGATGCTGGCCTAACATATTAATGCTTTATCAGGCAAGCAGTGTTAAGTCAAGAGGCAGAGACCATGAGTGGAGGTTAATCAGTGGAGTGTACAAAGAGCACAGACTGGCATCAACAGTGCTAGAATCCCAGCAGGCAGTGGGAGTGAGGGGCTAACTGGGAGTGCATCAGGGGCTCAGGAACAAGGCTTCAGATAGCTTGAGAACACAGTGTGTGGGACAGATATTTACATGGAACCTGTCTCCAGCTCAGTCAGGGTGAACGATACACACAGGCTACAATATGTCCCCTCAATATCTTCAAGGTACACTTCACAACTTACCTCAATGAATAGGCCCGGGTATTAGCTGCTGCTGTGCCATGAAAAGATGTGTAGGAAAAGAGTAGACCGAATCTGATAGTCTTCTATTTACTATTTTTTTATTTAACTTATTAAATTACATCTCTAGTTATCCCATCATTGTTTCCTCCCATTTCTCCCTCCTTCCCTTCCAATTCTTCCCTATTACTATCCCCTATGGCTGTGACCAAAGAGTTTCTCCTCTGAGTGTATATGCTCATAGGGTATCAAGTCTCTTCTTGATAGGCTGCTTTCCTTTGTCTAAGTGCCAACAGGCATCCCCATCTAGGGGACGTGGTCAAATATGAGGCAGCAGAGTTCATGTGAATGTCAGTCCCCACTATCCACTCCACTGTTGAGAATGTCGTGTGCATTGGCCAGATGTGAGTATGGGTCAAAGTTTACTGCACACAATGTCCTTGGCTCATTCCACTGTTTGAGCAGGACCCCTGGGCCCAGATTCATCAATCATAATGTTCTACATGGAGGTTTCTAGGACCCACTGGATCCTTCTCTTTCCCCATTCTCCCATGCGTCTGTCAGCTAGAGTCCTATGAGTGTGTCCTCCCCTCTGGGCCTCTTTCCTTGTATGTTCTAGCCTGAGTAATTATGCAACAAATAGAGATTAAGGGTATCCACATGGGAAAGGAAGAAATCTAATTATTCCTATTTGCAGATCATATGAAAGTGTACAGAAATGACAGTAAAAATTCCACCAGAGAACTGCTACAGCTGACAAACACCTTCAGTAAATTGGCTAGATACCAAATTACCTAAAAAAAATCAGTATTGTTACTATGTATAGTGACAATCATTCAGAGGAAAAATTAGGAAAACTTTATCTTTGACATTAGCCAAAAGAAGAAAAGATATCTAGGAGTTACTCTAACGAAGCAAGTGAAAGATTCGTTTGAAAACATTTTCAAAATTCTGAAGAAAGAAATTGAAGATGACATGAGAAGAGAGAATATTCTCAATTGTGTGTTGATTATGAGAATTAACAAGTAAAAATGGCCATCTTCCAAAAATTAATTTATGGATTCAAGGAAATTCCTATCAAAATACCTACACAATTATTTGAAGCTGATAGTCTTAATAAGATCTTTCTAATTTAATATATAATGCATTTGGGATTAAGAATCTTGATAAATCTTTGATCCCACAGGAAGATTATTGATAAGCATCTTTAATTCTGTCTGTATACACTATTTCATTATATATAAGCCAGCATAGTCCTTTCTATATGGAAATGAGTAGTGAAAAAAACTGGACACTTTGGTGTATTTCATTTTTCACCATATGATTCAGAGTGAGAATTAACTCCTGAGTTCATTGGGTGGGTGAACTGTACTTGCCTTCATGGTGAAAAGGTAAACAAATTCAAACATATTCCACCACACCATATTGCAAAGGGTTATAATGAGGTGCTTTCAGCTTGAAGACACTTTATTGTCTTTGTATCTGGAGTGGGGAAACACATGAGAGGGCACAGAGTCACTAGGCTACGGCTAGGGTTAGGTATAGGGTTAATGCTAGGGCTAGGGTTAGTGTTAGGGTTAAGGCTAAGGCTAGGGCCAGTTCTAGGGTTAGGTTAGAGTTAGGGTTAGGGTTAGGTTAGGGTTACAGTTAAGGTTATGGTTAGGGTTAGGGTAAAGGTAAGAGTTAGGGTTAGGATTAGGGTTACGGCTAGGGCTAGTGATAGGGTTAGGTTTAGGGCTAGGGTTAGTTTTAGGGGTAGGATTAGTTTTAGGGTTAGATTTAGGGCTCGGGTTAGGACTAGGATTAGGGTTAGGGCTAGGGTTAGGGTTAGGGGTAGGGCTAGAGTTAGCATTAGGGTTAGGGTTAGGTTTAGGGCTAGGGTTAGGGTTAGGGCTAGTGTTAGGGTTAGGGGTAGGGTTAGGGCTAAAGTAGGGATAGGTTTAGGGTTATGGTTAGGATTAGGGTTAGGGTTAGTGTTAAGGTAAGGGTTAGGGCTAGGTTTAGGGTTAGGGTTTGGGTTAGATTTAGGGTTAGGGTTAGGACTAGGATTAGGGTTAGCGTTAGGGTTAGGGTTAAGGTTAGGGTTAGGGTTAGGTTTAGGGCTAGGGTTAGGTCTAGGGTTAGGGTTAGGTTTAGGGTTAGGGCTAGGGCTAGGGCTAGGGCTAGGGTTAGGGTTAGGGTTAGGGTTAGGGATAGGTTTGGGGTTAGGGTTAGGGTTAGGGCTAGGGCTAGGGCTAAGGTTAAATTTGGGTGTTGGGTTAGGGCCAGGAGTAGGTTTAGGGTTAGGTTTAGGGTAAGGGCTAGGGTTAAGGTTAGGGTTAGGGTTAAGGTTAGGTTTAGGGTTAGGGCTAGTGTTACGGTTAGGTTTAGGGTTAGGGTTATGTTTAGGGCTAGGGCTAGATCTACCTATAGAATTAGGTTTAGGTTAGTGTTATGGTGAGGGATAGGGTTAGGCTTAGGGTTAAGTTTAGGGTCAGAGTAAGGGTCAGGGTCCGGGTTAGGGTCAGGGTCAGGGTCAGGTTCAGGGTCAGGGTCAGGGTAAGGGTCAGGGTCCGGATTTGGGTCAGGGTCTGGGTCAGGGTCAGGGTCAGCGTTAGGGTTAGGGTTAGTGTTAAGGTTAGGGTTAGGGCTAGGGCTAGGGCTAGGGCTAGGGCTAGGGTTAGGGTTAATGCTAGGGCTAGGGTTAGGGTTAGAGTTAAGGCTAAAGCTAGGGCTAGTGCTAGGGTTAGGGATAGAGTTATGGTTAGGGTTAGCTTAGGGTTAGGGTTAGGCTTAGGGCTAGGGTAGGGTTAGGGTTAGGGCTAGTGTTAGGGATAAGGGTAGGGTTAGGGCTAGTGTGCGGATAGGGTTAGGCTTATGGTTAGGATTAGAATTAGGGTTAGGGTTACTGTTAGGGTTAGTGTTAAGTTAAGGGTTAGGGCTAGGGTTATGGTTAGGGTTTGGGTTAAGTTTAGGGTAAATGTTAGGACTAGGATTAGTGTTAGGGTTAGGGTTAGGGTTAAGGTTAGGGTTAGGGTTAGGTTCAGGGCTAGTGTTAGGTCTAGGGTTAGGGCTAGGGCAAGGGCTATGGCTAGGGTTAGGGTTAAGTTTAGGTTTAGGTTTAGGGCTAGGGCTAGGTTTAGGGTTAGGTTTAGGTTTAGGGTTAGGGCTAGGGTTAGGGTTAGGGATAGGTTTAGGGTTAGGGCTAGGGTTATGGTTAGGTTTAGGGCTAGGGTTAGGTTTAGGGCTAGGGCTAGGTCAACGTATAGGGTTAGGTTTAGGTTAGTGTTAGGGTTAGGGATAGGATTAAGCTTAGGCTTAAGGTTAGGGTCAGAGTAAAGGTCATCGTCAGGGTTAGGGTTTGGGTCTGCATAAGGGTCAGGGTCAGGTTCAGCGTCAGGGTTAGGGTTAGGGTTAGGGCTAGGGCTAGGCTTAGGTTTAAGGTTAGGGTTAGAAATAGGAATAGGGTTATGGTTAGGGTTAGGGTTAGGCCTAGTGCTAGGGTTAGGTTTATGTTTAGGGTTTAGGTTAGGGTTAGGGTAAGGTTTAGTGTTAGGGTTAGGTTTTGTGCTAGGGCTTGTGCAAGGGTTAGGGTTAGGGTTAGTGCTAGGATTAGGGTTAGGGTTAGGGTTAGGGCTAGGGCTAGAACTAGGGTTAGGGTTAGGGATAGGGTTAGTGTTAGGTTAGGTTTAGGGCTAGGGTTAGGGTTAGGTGGTTAAGGTTCGGGTTAGGATTAGGGTTAGGGTTAGGGTCAGCGTCAGGGTCAGTCTCAGGGTCAGGGTCATCGTCAGGGTCAGGGTCAGGTTTAGATTTAGGGTTAGGGTTAGGTTTAGGGCTAGGACTAGTGCTAGTGTTAGGGTTAGGGTTAGAGTTAGTGTTAGGAATAGGGTTAGCGTTAGGGTTAGGGTTAGGGCTAGGGTTAGGGTTAGGTTTATGGTCAGGGTAAGGTCAGGGTGAGGGTTAAGTTTAGGGATAGGGTTAGGGTTAGTGTTAGGGTTAGGCCTAGGGTTAGGTTTATGGCGAAGTCTAGGGCTAGGGTTGTGGTTAGTGTGAGAGTTAGGGCTAGGGCTAGGGTTAGGGTAAGGGTTAGAGTTAGATTTCAGGTTTGGTTAGGGTTAGGTTTTGGGTTAGGGTTAGGGTTAGGTTTAGGGTTAGGGTAATGGTAAGAGTTAGGGTTAGGGTTAGAGTTAGGGTGAGGGTTAGGGTTAGGTTTAGGGCTAGGGTTAGGTTTAGGGTTAGTGTTAGGTTTAGGGCTATGGTTAGGGTTAGGTTTAGAGTTAAGGTTAGGGCTAGGGTTAGGGTTAGGGTGAGGGCTATGGTTAGGGTTATGGTAAGGGTTAAGTTTAGGGCTATGGTTAG
>NW_026131764.1:0-52794 GCF_903995435.1 Acomys russatus | reverse complement strand
GAGCACTATGCACTATATAGTTTGGAACCTCACATTGTATTCCATAAATATGTATCACATGAGTGTGCTCTTTGAAAAAGCCTTGAATCCCAGCACTCAGGAGGCAGAGGCAGGCGAATCACTGTGAGTTCGAGGCCAGCCTGGTCTACAAAGTGAGTCCGATGGGCCAAGACTACACAGAGAAACCCTGTCTCGAAAAACCAAAAAAAAAAAAAAAAAAAGAAAGAAAGAAGAAAGAAAGAAAAAAAGCCTTGAAACCACCAGTATCAGTCCTGTCATAAAAAGGGGACAATGGTTTCAGAAGCATTATCCCACCCCCTACTAAAGGAAACAAAGGTGTTTAATCTTGACTCCCAGGAATTCTGATCCTGTGAACTTGAGACAGGACAAAGTAAGTGAGAAACTGTTCACCAAGAGAAAAAAAAAAAAAAAAAGAGAACAACTGACAACAAAGCAAGTGTAAAGCGCTGCTGGGCGGGCAGTGTATAATCAGGAGTCCAGGACAGGAGATGGGAATTCCAGGCCAGGCTGGACTGTTGCGGAAGACTCAGTCTGAACAGCAAAATCCATAAACAAAACCCCTGTAAGGAGAACGTGTGTTTGACTCACGGGAGGGAGAAACGTAAGGACTGTCCTCTCCCTTTCCATCAGAATATGTAGGGACATGTTCCACATAACAAGAAGCCGTACCATCATGCCACCATTTGTGACTAAATAAAGTTTAATCCTGATTTGTGTCACAATGTATTGGACACAGGTCCTTTGTCCAAGTTGCAAGTAGCATCCCACTTTTTTCATTAGTGTCACCACCACACTCAGAACATGGCTTCTAAAGTCACCACCAGAGGAAAAATAGACATGGACTGGAAGAGAGAGGTGCCATGTCTATCTTCATGTTAAGGTCTGGAACTAATCACTCGGTCTTCAGCTCTCAGTACAAAGAGGGGCCGAGAAAGAGCACATGTCAGGAGGGTTGAAACCATTTGTTGACTTTCGATGAGACACTAGTGAGAGTACTTTTATATCAAAGGCAATTATGATATTAAGTATGATTTTAAAATATGAAATTAAAACAGCATATTACTCCTAAGAAAGTTTGATCAGGAATCCTGTTTTGGGGTATTCTATGGACCCCTGAGAAGACTCATTGGTGCTGCTGACCAGGAGAGCTGTTCTGGCAAACTACCGTTATACCTTGAGCTGTCCAGATGGGTTCATTTTCATCTCAGTTGTGAGTACTGGAGAGCCAGAGCAGGTACACGGCCACACACTCAGAGCATCCTGTCCACCATCCTCTTTCTGTATTGAGGAGATAAAGAGACTTGGGATGGATCACAACCTATGGAATGCTGATCTTCTTAGCACTGTCAGCTGAGCATCCACATGGGCCTCTGACGAGGCTATGGTGGAGACTCATTTCTGTTACAACAACGTGGAAGGAAATCTGGATTACTTGGCTTTTAAAAAAAGCCAAATTCCTACTTCTGGTTTTCTGTTGCTATGATAAAACACCCTGATATAAACCATCACGGGGAGGTCAGGGTGAGAACTGCAGCAGAGGCAGAGGCAGAGGCAGAGCCCGTGGGCGAGGGCTGCTGCTTTAATTACTTTCTATTGCTGTGAAGAGACACAATGAGTAAGGCAACTTATAAAAGGTGGCACCTAGCTGGGGGCTTGCTTAGGGTTTCAGAGGGTTAACATATCACCAATCATGGCAGCCTTAGGCAGGCATGGCACAGGAGCAGCAGCTGAGCGCTTCCATCTGATCCACAAGCCAGGCGGGTTGAGCGAGAGAGAGAGAGAGAGAGAGAGAGAGGAGAGAGAGAGGAGAGAGAGAGAGAGAGAGGAGATGGAGAGAGGAGAGAGAGAGAGAGAGAGAGAGAGAGAGCGGAGAGCGAGAGAGAGAGAGGAGACCAGAGAGAGAGAGAGACAGAGAGAGAGAGGGAGAGAGAGAGAGAGAGAGAGAGAGAAAAGAAGAGAGGAGGGAGAGGAGAAAGGGGGTTGGGGAGGGGAGAGAAGCGAGCGGAGAGAGCTAAGGAATAATGAATGATGTGAGCTTTTTAGACCTCAAAGCCCACTCCCAGCCCCAGTGACGTGTCCCCTCCAAAGTGGCCACACCCCCTAATCCTTCCAAGCAGTTCCACCAACTGGGGACCAGGCATTCAAATATGAGCCTATAGGGGCCATTTTCTTTGGGATCATCACAGCTACTGACTGTTCTCTGAAGTACCACCTGTTATTATTATTATTTTTAAATACTATCCCATGCCCATCTGCTTAGGCAAGTAAGTATTCCACCATTGATTATTTATGCTGCTCATACCCTCCCTGTCCAGTGCCCATAGTGGTCTGGGCCCTCCCATGCCAATCTTCAAGACAATTCCTTTCAGACATGGCCACAGGCCAATCTGATTAGGCAATTCTTCATTTGAGGTTCCTCCTGCCCGCCCCATACCCTTTGAGGTGACTCTAGGTGTGTCAAAATGTAAATAAAAACTGAGAGCAGTACATGTTGGCATACAAAGCAGTAGGCTCTGTGGCAGCCCTTTTAAAGCATCCTTGGCATTGTGCTGTGTTTACATGTCTTTTCTCTATTTCCCTTTCTCATGTCTCCAAGCCCGTTCCTCTGCCCACATTAATCCCTTTCTTTTATCCAGATTTTAGAATTCAGAAAGCAATAAAGAATCCTTGACCTCAGAGGATGTGGAATAATATTCCACCGTGTTTTGGTTCTGAAATTGGCATCCACTTTCCCTCTTCAACCTCCAATTCTCAGAGTTATGCAAGCACCACTCGAGGCGCGCAGCCGCTGAGATGAAGGTAAATTTCCCTTCTAGGCATAGGAAGGTGTTAATAAACATTTGATGAATTGAGGAACAGATGCAGAGACTAAACACTGCAGGACCCAAGGCTCTACCATTTTTCATTTAGAAGATAAAATCAGTAATTAAGCCTGCTGTTTTGAGTCTTCACTTTTTTCCCCCAGAGACTCAGTAGCATGTGCAATCATGGCATGGAATGGATGGAAGTGGTTACTTGCTCTAAGTTTTGTTGTTTCAGTAAAAGTGTTGCTCAACAGAATATGGAACAGAATACCTTTGGAGGAAATAGGTAATGTAAAAACTGCCTGGTGTGGTTTGAGTATAGTTTAAAGGGTCCATGGGTTAGTAGTTGGTCCTAGGTCTGAGGTGTAGAGGTGTTGTGGACCCTTTAAGAGATGAGGTGGATGGGGATGTGCATAGGTCATTGGAGGCAGGGCTTCAGAAGAGACTGTGGAATCCAGCCTCTTTCTGACCTCTCTTGTCCTGGCAAATAGTTTGTCTCTGGAATTTTGCCTTACCAGAGTACTAGCTAATACACAACCAGACCTTCTTGAAAGGACTGAGACCGCATCCAAGTCAGATGAAGGCCTGTTCTCCTGTGCTTAGTTTTCACCAGCAACCATTCCCTCGGCTGAGCTACCTGCTCAGGGCTTACAGAGTGCACTAACGGGTAGCCATCGTGTGGCTGGCTTAGTTTGCATAGACCATGCTGCCTTATTTCTGGAGCGTGCCATGTTCTCTGTGTGCTCCAAGCTGAGCACCTCAGAGTCACAGCCCCTCTGTGTGAGCACAGGGCAATGCAGCAGTTAGGAGGCTCAGGTCCTCACGCCCACCCACTGCAGCGATCCCTCACATGCAGTGCCTCCCATTATGCTGAGAATGATGTTGCCTAACCCTTGTGGTTTTGAAGCTTGCACGTTATTTATCCTGCTACCTCTTCTCTCTATTAGACTCAGTTAATAGTGTTGTAATGAACCGAATAAAACCATCTATGAATTAGCTCCTTCCATCCTGCCAGACACTTGGCCAGCAGTAGCTGAGAGCAGTGCAGGAATGCCATTGTCGCCTGGTCAGCTGGGTTGAGGATCCTGCTGTGAAAGTGAGGGGAAAAAAAGAATATGTGGGAAGGATCTGAGAGGAGTTGGGGGAACGAAACCATGATCAGAATATACTGTGTGAGAAACATCTATTTTCAACTAAAAACCCAATTATTCAAAGTTTGTGAGAACATTAAAAAACCTCCCTCCGTCTATATACTTAAACTTAGAAACAATTTTAAGCAAATAAACAAGCCTCCCACCATAGCTTTCAACTTGGACCACATGGAGAGACGAGGATGGAAATGACCTCTTAGGTTGTCTTTTTGGGCAAAGTCCAGGACATGGGGTGCTCCGATAAGGCAAGCAGGTCAAGGGAGGGAAACACGTCCATGTCCGTGCGAGCTCTTTCTAGCCATCATCACACCTGCTTAAATCTTACATCAGCACAAAGGAGGCACTGTTACTGTAACTGTTTTCAAGAAAGGAAAACGAGAGTTAGCAAGATTCAACGGCATGCGCAAGGGAATAGTAGAGAACCCTCAGCCTGGCCCACACTAACCTCATTCCTTTAGCCAGTGCATTACTCACTCCGTCCATTGCTTCTCTGTGCAGGAGGATGACACTGAGCAGCTAAAGACCGGATCAACTATCATTCTACAGCGATATTCAACTTTAATGATACTAGCCATTGCATTTTTCAAAAGTCACACGATGTGGTAGGGACTTCTTAGAGGTGATTACGTGGCGCTTTCAATATGTTCTAGTCTCCTTCAAATGTCAGGAGACAAAAGAGGAAGACAAGTTCAAACTGGAGCAGGGCAAACGTAAGAAGAATCTTCTGTAAGTGTAATAAACTATGGAACTTTATGACTAAGAAATGAAATATGGGAAAGAAGCCTCAAATGTTTAAAGGATTCAGGAGAAACTGGCTAACTGAATCTTAAAAATACGCAATAGTTTTCATTACTAAGGATCTCTCAATTCACATTCAACTCCTTGATAAAATTATTTACTATGATTATAACCAGGAAGTGTCAACAGCATCTATTCTCTCTGGATAAATTACATAGAAAATTTAGCTTTAATATTTTACTGCTATTTAAGAATTCCAAGGAAATAAGAGTCATGTAATGCTATATTCCAATATTAATTTAATATGGCTATAATTTCAGATATGTATATATGTATATATATAGGCCATACACATATATAGCATGCGCACATGTGGTGTGTGTGTGTGTGTGTGTGTGTGTGCGCGCGCGCGCGCACGCACTTCTGCTGGTTTCTTTTTTGACATCTTGACACAGCTGAGATCACCTGGACAGAGGGAACCTCAGTTGAAGAGTTGCCTGGCTCAGACTGGCCTCTAGGCCTCTCTGGGGGACATCTTCTTGATTGATGATTGATTTAAAAAGGCCCAGTTCACTGTGAGTGGTGCTGTCCCTGGACAGTTGGTCATGCCATATGTAAGAAAGCAAACTGAGCAAGCAAAACTGGCCTAGTTAAAAAAAACCTGAAACTACTCTTTGCAAAGTCTTCCAAACATAGAACATAACTCATGTTGTGATGCCAGATACTAAATTCCTGATCCAAAAGCCAGATAAAAATATCACAAACAGAGGGGGTGGTAAGTCAACATTCCCTTTAAGTATAGACACACAATACCTGAAAGAGTAACCCAGAATACATCGAAAGGACCATGCAACATAAGTGTCGTAGTCGCTGCTCTATTGCTGCGACGAGACACCATGGCCACAGCAACTGTTACATAGGAAAGCACTGAAGTGGGGCTGGCTCACAGTTTCAGAGGTTTAGTCCATCATCAGCACTCAGGAAACATGCCGGCACAGGCTGACATGGTGTTGGAGGAGGAGCCGAGAGTTCTACAGCCAGACCTGCAGGCTCCAGGAAGCGAGAGGGCCACTGGGCCTGGCTCCAGCCTTTGGAACCTGAAAGCTTACCCCCAGTAACACACTTCCTTTGGCAAGGCCACACCTCCTGATCTTTTCAAATAGTGCCACTCCCTATGCATTTTAGCATATGAATTTATGGGGTCATTCTATTCAGATGACTACAATGACTAAGGGAGGTTGTCCCAGGATTCCAAGATCCTTCAAGCATTCACATGCCAACTACATGTCAACTGATGTTATGTGTTGTTCGAGGTTTTTTTTTTTTTTTTTTTTTTCTTGTTGTTGTTGTTAGTTTGTTGATGTGGGGAGCCATGCCAAATTCTGCCATGTTAGAAATCCTGTGCTTAGGCTGCACACTGTGATCTTCGAGTTGTTGACCTTTGCTGAAGGAGGTCTTGGGTTCTAGGCTATCTTTGGGTTATTTACCTTTGAAAGAAATAGGCAAGTTCTTGCAGAGAGAACCACTCAGAAGACTAAGGAGGTTCTTACAGGGAGATAGTCAGGCAATTGTATTCCTGCCTAGGGGCTAGGGAGAGTGGGATTAGCATAGATCCGATTGACCTTGCTATATAAAGTCTTACTCGGCTGCATTAAAGAGAGTCTTGATCAGACATTTCCAGACTTGACTCGATATTTCTCGCTTCTCTGTACCCCACTTTCAATCCCCACTCCCTCTTTCAGGTGAACCCTGGTTTGATTTGCCCCATGGGCTGGGACACATCAGCTTTTCTCAAGATAGGGTTTCTCTGTGTAGCCTTGGCTATCTTGGACTCACTTTGTAGACCAGGCTGGCCTCGAACACACAGAGATCGGCTGCCTCTGCCTCCCGAGTGCTGGGATTAAAGGCGTGTGCCACTGAGACCGCTAATGTAATGTGTTGTATCAATAGAAGAAGGCCGTCAAACCACAGTTAGCTCAACAGAGAAAAGGCGCTTGTAGGAATTAAAGGCACTATGCTAGAGCAGCCTGGGTTAGGCAGCAAACCTTGTCATAAACGGCACCAAGCAAAGTCCCTCAGTGGAGGACTCAGTCATAGAATGAACGCAGCTGAGACAGAGGAAGAGAACTTGAAGACAGCCTGAGAGACCTGACTGGATTTGAGCCATGGAAAGTCCTCAGGGATCTGTATAGATTGGTGTGAGCAGAATTAATATTTGTATATGTCAAGACAGTCAGAAAGATAATTCAAACGTTTGAGCAAAATAACCTCTTTAAAAAGCATAAAAAAGTTAGATATCTCCCCACCATAGTTACCATCTTTTTAAAAATTGCTTTTTCCAAATAGTTGTTTCCATAGGAAAATATAAGTTATAGCCCCCTACACAATTAATTTACTTTTTCATGTATTACAGTTTCCTTAGAGCTTGGTTGGTAGACACCTACGACACTCCGCAGGCTTCCAAACAGTTCTGCGGCTCCATACAGGCAGCCGATCCCAGAACAGACTGTCTGCGGTCTGAGGATGGTCGCTGATTTATACATTTCCCAGCCATTTTTCACTGACTCACATACAGGCAAGTGGTGCTTGGCAGGGAGATTTCTGCAGAAAACACTGCTGCTTCCTGTGACCCTTTACAGTAAAATCATTAAATAGTACACCCCTAAGTTTATCTGACAAAAATACTTGTCATGTCTATGTACATTTTAAACAAGGAAACCCTTCTAGGGCCCCACGTGACCATCTCCATCACTGCTGTGACACAGACAATGGATGTGGGCAGCAAATTTGTGAGTCCCTGTCAAGTTAATTAGGAATTTAGACAAAAGGCACTGGGCCAGGGCTGGACGTCAAGAAACTTGCTGCTGTTACGTCTTAAGTATTTTGTGTATATTTTGTGCTGACCAAAATAGCAGGAGGCGGCTTCTGTATTCTACATCCTGCTAATACTAATATCTAAATCAATACTAATTAACTGAAATTTGTCACCACAGAGGCCAATTTTTAAAAATTGCTATGACTTATGACTTCCAGATGTAGACCAACATGTGCCAAAGGTTTTACTGAGTGAGTATATGAATCATAACACCGTAAGGAAATGGAAACGAAACTGGAATACTTCTACCTGAAAGGTGATGGCTAATTTTGTTTCAGCTGGTCCCATCTAATTTAAATTTCTATAGACAACCATTTTTTTGCACTCCTATCAGTTTATTAGAGGTTAACTCATACCTTATGGAATTTTAAAATAGCATATGAAAGCCTCTGCTGTGTGGAATTAAATAAGACTGGAGCCTTCCGCCTTTCCTTGAAAGGTTACCCAGAGATCTATTATTGCTCATTCCAAAGTCATCTTTTTTGTGATGGTAAAAGCTACATAAAATTTGCCTTAGGACAGTTATAGAAGGTAGACCAAGAGATGTACACATTCAAAGTATCAGAAACAAAGCACATTTCATTGATTACTTCTAAAACCACATAAACAGACTAGGAAAACACAACATTTCACCATCAGGATAGGAATACTATAAATATGGCTGTGTTGAGGTTATCCAAGCAGAAAAGTCACATTATTAATTAAACACAAATATACACAAGAGTGAACATGCCTCCTTATGTGTAAAGATTGCTCATTGTCAGTTTTAAAATAAAGATAAAAGAACATATGGCTGGGCGGTGGTGGTGCAAGCCTTTAATCCCAGCACTTGGGAGGCAGAGGCAGGTGGATCCCTGTGAGTTCGAGTTCAGCCTGGTCTACAATGTGAGTCCAGGACAGCCAAGGCTACACAGAGAAACCCTGTCTTGAAAAAAAAAACCAAAACAAAAACCAAACCAAACAAACAAATAAAACAACAACAACAACAACAACAACAAAACAAAAACAAAGCCAAACAAAACAAAACAAAACAAAAAATCAAAAAACATACATTTTAAAGATGGGAACTTACTCCAATAAACTATTTCTTGCCTTAGTAACAACATGGTCATTTGTGTTAGAGATTAGAGCTACAGAAATCTAGGAAGACAAGAAGTCCTGGTTTACTGTAAAATAGCTAATGATGACATTTGGGGGTGTCTGAGACGTAATTTCCTTAAGTGTTGAGATTTGGCTGAACTGTTTCCTCTGGGATTCGGGTACTCAGTTGTCTGCAGTGCTGAGACAATGTGTTTAACTTGTGAGCTGTGTGCTCCAAATACTTCGAGCTACTGATGCATGCTCTGAGCCTGGCTGCTGTTACTACACCTCATCAAAACCAAGGCCTTCCTCAGACAGCCCTCCTGTGGGACCAAGAGCAGGAGCTGAGATGGAAGGACAGACAGTTCAGCTCTTAGGAAGTGGGCGAGGCAGGGCAACAAGTGCTTCAGGGCACCAAAACAGCCAGCTGAGCAGTTCCTGTTGCCCGCTCCCTGACTCACAAGCCACAGGACATTGCTTGTGGAGCGCAGACAAGTAGACCTTTCTGACCTTTCTGTAATTGTAAAAAGGCAGCATCTTAAACCTTCTTGCAGGGTGCATCTCTGTGACCAGCTCCCCTCAAACCCTCTTTACCATGGTGAATTGGTTCTGAGGCTGAGAATCTATGTGCCTGGCTCCAGCACATGGTCACTGGAATATCATAGGCACTCAAAACATTTGTTGACTGAGCAGTTAAGGAATAAATAACACATTAAAACAAGATCAGCAAGTTTTCCTGGTTATCAAATATCAAACTTCTCAGGAAGAATGAGGATCGCCCAGGAGGGAAGCCTAACAGTGTCCTTCCTAATGCGGAGGTGTGACCAGCAGGGAGTCGGGGATTGGAGTCAAAGGTCTGGGGCCAGGGTAGAGATGGTGTCATTTCCAAGCTTGGGGCGGAAGAGAAAAGATGCCTTCAGAAGACTGAGAGGCTAAGCAGTATTGGGTCTGAGGACCAGTCTTCATTCAGAACTTTGCTTCTCGTTCCTACTGGCCAGGAACTGGCGAGAGCATTTCCCTCTTTGGAAACCTAGGCACAGAGGCAATGAAGGAAAGCACCGGTATCCATCAGCAGCCCGCATCCAGTCTCGGCGGGCCTGGGCCAGGAGCAGGACTCCTGAGGCACAGCTCACATGAGGGACAAGAAAGCCTTGGGTAGAAGGCAGCCCCTGTCTTAGTGAAGAGCTCACCTCTGGGAAAGGGAGTCTTCACTCTGAGTGGAACCTGTGTCTCAGGAGTGGCTTTTCATCTGATATCACTAACATAGGGACTCCCTCAGCTTCCCCTTCCATCGCTTTCCTTCTTCATCACCCTCAGCTTCCTTCTTTCCTTGTTTACCCCCCTCCTCACAGCAGCCCCCACCCCCATCTCTTTCTTCCATGTGTGGGGAGGCACAGTTATAGAGATGAACAATTCTGAGTCTCAAAGCCAGGGCCATCACTTTGGAGGATGGAAACACTTCTGTACACAAAGACCATGGGATGGTATTAAATGCACAAGGATTGGGCCATAACAAGATAGGGAGCAACTTTAGAGTGTCTTACAGAGCAAGCTAATTGGAAAGGGTAGACCCTGGACGAGTATAGCCATGAACTTTCTAGAAAAGACAGGGCAATGGGAATAGAAAAATACCAGTGATATCCAGGGAGTGAATGAGACGGGAAATGGTCACTAGGCACAGCATGGAGGACTTTCAGTACAACAGTGATGGATACCTGACACTACAGGCTCGTTGAAACCTACTGAAGGTACCATATCAAGAGAAAGTCTTAATGCCACAACCATGTGAAATCCCTACACTTTCCACTTGACTTCTCTTGTGAACTTGCAAGAAATTTATGAAGTGCATTCGACTTTAGGATGCCTCAAGTCACCACTGAAACAGGTAAAGCAACGTCAGCTTAGGTTTTGGTGCCATACAGGAGATCACTTGTCTTGGTGAGGTTGGGATGACGTAACAAATACTATGGACCAGGGGGCTTCGGCGATAGGAATGGGTTTCTAGCAACTTGAGTCTGGTGAGTCCAAGAGCAAGATGCTGCTGCTGATTGATCCATTGTTGAGGACCCTCCTCTGCACATCAGAAGAAGGACTCCCTCTTTTTTCATCTCTTTTTCTAGCCAAACTTGTTCACCAGGACTCCATTCTCCCAACCACCTTCCTGCGTTCTCATCCCCACAGCTCGATAGCTCGACACACAGGCCTAGGCATATGAATTTCATGAGGCTATCAGCCTTCAGTTCAAAGCACCACTCCACTGTTGGCAGGAAGGACAAGAAAAGGATCTGTGTGAGGTTTGAGACTCGCCTGTGGGCATTAGAGAGAGAGCTTGCTTATGTTTAGTAAATCCATAACATATTTAGAAACAGAGATAAGAGCAATGGTTTCGGGGCTGTGTTGGACAGACATTGGAAGCTGGGTGGATAAAATGGTACAGACTTGCTTAACAGTTTAAGGCTCGTGTAAAATAAGTTTCTGGATACTCTTAAAAGAAATGATCAAATTATTTGCAACTTTATCCTCCGGGGCAGAGCAACTCAGAATAATGAAGTCACACTGATAAAGGCAGTGCATGAAGTCGCATTGATGCAGACAGTGAACCCTGTGGGCGCAGATACACTCCATTCTCAAAGATGAATGGTAGCAGCTCTCCCTTGCTGAGTGTCCGCTGCCCTGTGCTCTGGGATGAGATTTGTGAAGATTATAATTTGAAGATCTGAGAGGAGATCAAGAGTCTCTCTCCAACAAGCTCCCAAAATGTTAATAGTGACTCTGGTCCCTCATGCACAGTTTGAACAGGAAGAATCCAAGTCTTTCAGCACTGCCGGCTACGTACGTTAGAATTGAAAGAGGAAATGAAGGAGAAGGAAATGGGTCTGTTTCACTTTAGAAGCCCTGTCTTAGTTCGTGTCTCTGCTGGGGTGAGAAAACACTGACCAAACGCAGCTTGGAGAGGAAGGGTTTACTCGGTTTATACGTTTTATACATCCCAGTCACACTCTGTCACTGAGGGAAGTCTAGGCAGGATTCACAGAGAGTGCTGCTTCCTGGATTGCCCCACCCTCACCTGTGCTGCCTCACGCCGCCTCCCCCCCCCCCCCCCCCCCCCCCCCCCCCCCCCGCCCTGTGGCTTGCTCAGGTCCTGGGTTGCCTCCAGTGGCTTGCTCAGATTTTTTATGCAATGCATCATCACCTGCTCAGGGGTGGCACTACCCACAGTAGGCTGGGACCTCCCACACCTGCATTAACCAAGAAAATGCCCCCACACATATGCCACAGGCCAATCTGATGGGCACAGTGCCTCAGCTGAAGTTCTCTCATGGCTCTAGTTCTCAAGACCCTAACACATGCTGCCTGCAGGCACGTGAGGAGGGGGGAAGGGCACTGGGCAAGAACGAGTTGGTTTAGTTCATCCCTTCAACCTCAGATTTGCACATCATGTAGCAAGGCAGCATGTAATATTTGGGGCATTCTTAACCCTAAAGCTACTCCCATGTGTCTGATTGGGTCTGTGTGTGTGTGTGTGTGTGTGTGTGTGTTCATCAACGTGTGGGTACACATGTGTGCATGTACATATGGAGGACAGAGGGCAACCTTGGGTTTTATTCTTTGAGCATGTTCACCTTTTGTTGTTGTTGTTGTTTCTTGGGATAGGTTCTATGCCAAGCCTGAGCCTCACCAGGCAAGCTGGACCAGCTGGCCTGCAAACCCATGGATCCTGCAGCGGCTGCCTCTCTAGTGGAAGGATTATAAGCCTGTGTCACTATGCTTGGAATTCTCTTCCTGTTTTCAGGTGGGTTCTGGGGACTGAATTAGGTCTTTGTGCTCTTAAGGCTAAGCACTTTACCAACTGATCTATGTCCCCAGCCTGTCAGAAGCTAATTTCCTGTTAGTGGGAAATTCAGTGTAGCTGTTTACCTGTTTGAGACGTCTGGCTGTGTTCTGTAAGGTTACCGAGGAGTCTGCTCCAGGGCCAAGGACTCAATAGCGATGAAATGGAGCCTTTCTTTTTGTCTTTCAGCAAAGGGTTTAAAGATCAGTGTTGCTGTGAATTGTGCAGTTTTCTGAACACTAGTTTCTCAAAGGCAATTAGTTACAATCCGCTTTGCTGCAAAACAAAATATGAAATGAAGTTAAAGTTATGTTAGTTTGAATCTTCTATAGACTTGAATCTCCCTGGGCCAAACTAAAGACCCTATCAAGTGAAGGAAGAAAGGCTTCCGAGAGACTTTGGGCACTCAGAGGCCCACAGCATCCTTGGGTGGCTCACATGCCCTCTGCTTTGCTCCACCACTATATAATGAACAGCCCCACCCTTGGATAGCCCACTGTTTTTTTTTCCCCTGAGGGCTTCTACCCAGTGGCTAGACAAAAACTAAGCAACTAGAGACAGCGTTTAGCACAGGGTCTTTGGAATGAAGGTCAGCCATATTTTCAAAATGTTTGAGTAAGAACAGCAAAAGATAATTCAAGAACAGTAACATGATGGGGGTTTGTGAGGGGTTTTATTTTTTATTTTTAAATTTAATTTGATGAAAATCAGAGAAGCTTTTCAGTCTCCTGGTCTCATGAAGCAGGGCTTAAAATGAGGCAGACACAATGGAAGAAGAGGCTCTATACACACCGAGGCTTAGCTGAGAACCAGACAGCAGAGACAGCAGCCCTTAGTAGGTAGAAGGTGACGCATTCTGCATGTTGAGTAGGGAGGCAGACCTGATCCACAGCAAGGCAGTGTACCGGAAGCTTCAGCTCTCTCTCTGCATGTAGCGGAGCTTTAGAATTAGATGCCTAAAATACTCTATTGTTTGGGTTGTCCTTTGGGCCAGCCTTGTTTTCTTATATTGGCTGAGTTCCTACAACATTTGCACTTTCTACCCAATGCATCTGATGGGTCTGTTTCTCCTCCTGTCTGTCTGTACATGTTTGTGTTCATGAATGTGTGCGTGGGACAGAGGTAGACGCTGAGTGTCTTCATCGATGACTTTCCACTGTCTCCATTTTTGTTCGAGACAAGGTCTCTTTACTTGGTGCTCAGCAATTTAGGTGAGACTGCCTCGCAGTGAGTCATGGAATAAGGACAGCAATAGAAGTTAATGAAACAGGAAAAGGTCAGGAGACCCATAAAGTCACCACGGGTCATGACAGCCCAGGGAGAAGGACCAGTCGGAGGGAGGAACGCCTTACAGTTAGCTGGGACCTTAAATGCTAGCAGGTTAAATCTTTACAAGTCCTTTCCTCAGAACATCATTCACAAACCCTAAGTGCAGCTAGCTCGAGTGCACAAACGAGGCTTCTGCGACTATTTGACGTTGGAGAAGTATCATCCTTGCACAGGGAGACCTAGACTCTCTGGTGTCAGGTCCCTTCCATCCACTTTGTCACCTCAGCTAGCCTCTGAAACCATGGATCCACTATATATATAAAAAACTTGTTATACAAGTGGAATTTTATATTACCTGGATTTTTGCATCTTGCTTTCTTTAATCTATTATCATATTTTCCTTTTTCCTTTCCTTTCTTTCTTTTTTTGTTCGTTTTTATTTTTTTGAGACAGGGTTTCTCTGTGTAGCCTTGGCTGTTCTGGACTCACTTTGTAGACCAGGCTGGCTTTGAACTCACAGATATCTGCCTGCCTCTGCCTCCCGAGTGCTGGGATTAAAGGCGTGCACCATCACGCCTGGCTCTATCATCATATTTTCATTAATGTTATAGCTCATGTCAATATTTCAGGCCCTTTCATGGATGAATACTCTCCCATTACACACATATAGTGGATTTCATCTGTCCATTCATTAGTTGATTGGAATTTTCTTGTTTATGTTTTGGCTGTGTAAATAATTTCTCTGTAATCATTTTTGTTCGCGTTCGCTTTGTTTTTACTTATGCATTTGTGTGTACCCACTGCTTGCCTATATGTGTGCTACTTGCAGGCAGGTACTTGAAGAGGCCAAGGAGGGTACAAGACCCCTTGAAATTTTAGTTACAAGTGGTTTGAATCGCCTAATATGGGTCAGATGTGGGTGTAGAAACCCCAGTGCAAGAGCAGCACATGCTCTCGACTGAGCCATCTGTGTAGCCTCAGTTTCCCACCTTTGAAGGGAGATTTCTTGCTGTGCTGCCCAGACTGGCCTTAACTCCATCATCTTCCTGATTTATCTCCTGAAGTTGGGTCGCTGAACATTCTCCTGGAAGGCTTTGTGGATGTGTGCCTTCGTTCCTCTGTTGTCAGAGTTCTTCGTGCATTTTGGATGAGTTTTTTTTTTTATTAGAATTATGACTTGCAAATGTTTTTTATTACCCTATGAAACTTTCACACTCTTTTCTGTATATCTATCTATGTGTGCAGTATATGTATGTATTCATGTGCATGGGTTTGCACATGTGGGAGCACAGGTATGTGCATGTGTGTGGAGGCCCCGTTGATGCCAGGTGTCTCTCTCCATTGTTTTCATTTTACGTATAGAGTCATGGTTGCTCAGCAGATGTGGAGCTGTCATCCTGCGTAATCCAGTTAGACAGCTTGCTCCAGGCACTCTCTGTTTCTGGCTGCCAAGCTCTGGGATTGCAGGCCAGCTGTTCCAACCACCAAGCTCTGGGATTACAGGCCAGCTGCTCCAACCACCAGGCTTTACTTTGAATCTGGGGATCTGAACCCTGGTCCTTACACTTGAGTGAGAAGGACTTCACCACTGAACTACTTCTCCTCTTTTCACTTTCCTGATGTCACTAATCATAATACAAAATCATTAAATTTCCATAGAGTCATGAGTATTTGAAGTCTTGTATTTAGGCTTATAATGCATTTCAGTTTCTTTTTTTTTTTTTAACTCAGTATTTTCAAGAACTATATAAGATAAATTTTAGAATATTGCCTTAACAGATGTGGCTCAGACTCTAAATGAGTTTCCCCAAATCAGACTAATGCATACTGACGCTAGGATTCAGACATAAACATATCCACATATACATTTCATTACATCGGGGGCCACTGAGCCTTGCTGGCCATAAAACCTCAGTTATTTTCGAAGCACAGAGCATACCCACGTCTATGACTTGAGAAGATAGAGAAGTTAGGATTTTACCCAAAGAAGTGTTCGCTTAGGAACTGCTACTTCATTAATCTTTATATAGGAAAAAAGTTAAAATAATCTGGCAAATATTTTCTGAGGCTGGAGTTTATTAAACAGTCATGTATTCGGCGTGGAAACACAGAGCAGAACACCAACTAGATTCTCCTGAGGAGTGGTCAGTGAACCATGAGACACGTTCTGCTGCTTTCTTCCTTAATTAAATGGGGCTACTCAAACTATTACAGTGCCCCTTTCCCTAAGATGAAGCCATCAGTCTCACTAATGTTAGAGGATAACGGGCTTAGACTAGTGGCTTCAGGATCTCAAGTAGCTCATCTGCCTGCAGGTAAGAGGTGCTCAAGTGGAATAGAAATGAAACGAATCCAGTTGCGGGAGGCAGAAAAACAAGAGGAGGAGAAAAGAATGGCCCAGTCGCTTAGACAGCGACTCATCTCAACACTGTGTTTAGTGGACTGTGTAAACTAAACGGCAGTGGGATGTGATGGCTGCTGGGGAATTTTCTGCTGCATGGTTTCAAATCCCATTACTTTGGCTGACATAACCCGGTTGCTTTAGATTTGGTGACTTAACAAATAATTGTCTGGAGGCCGAGAAGTCTTATGGTTTGCACAATTTTCTTGTCTATATTCTTGCATGACAGAGAGAAGGGGAGGAGGTGAAGGGAATAGGAGGATGACAGTGTCCTTATAAGGGCTCTAATCCCACTCATCAGGGTTCCATGCCTTCCATAAGCCAAGAAGTAGTTGGGGTTGTTGGAAGAAAGAGGGGAAGAAGAAGAAGAGGAAGAAGAGGAAGAAGAAGGAGAATAATAATAATAATAATAATAATAATAATAATAATAATAATAATAATAATAATAATAATAATAATGCAGGCTTTTCAGTCTATAGACAACTTCATCTCAGTCTGTGGCACTTTGTGAAACAAACACATGAAAAGAAATTATTGTTGAATTTTGAAATCTTCAAGTCTGGAGACTACCGGGTAAGAGAGTCAAAGTAAACTAAGACTGGCTCGTCCTCAGGAAGACATCTTTCATGGAGTCCCTGCTATGCAGAATGGTCTTGTCAAGGCCTGGTTTCCTTCATAAGTCACCCTCTTCTCATAAAAGTACTACTGTTCTCAACTCAGTTCCTGTGGATAAGGAAATTATTGTTAGGAAAAGAACATACTGTCTGAGGTCAGGCTATCACTGGACCAGTGGTGACTCTGACTGTAACAATGTACTGACAACTAACATGGAGCCCTTCCTGTGTCCAGGCACTCCTGTGAGGACCTGCTATGTGTGTATATGGTTTCAAGGCTGCCCACTTAGTACAGGGTAAGCAAGGAGGGGACTTATCCCCAAGGAAGACTAGTCTTTTCTCTCTCGCAGTCATTAGTTGCCTGTAGTTCTTTGTCTTGTTTTGAGCCACTTATGAGATTTCCCTCTTCCATGTTAGCTAGTAGGACTGTTGATTGATTCCCTCCTTTGGCAGCTTGCATGGCACTTTCTGACAGCTAGGCCTTAGGAAGGAGGCTTTCAGGTCAGACTCAGATCTAATCTTCCAAATTCCATGTCCTAAGTGTGTGGTGTCATCAGCAATAGGGCTTAGCCTTCAGCCTCTGGGAGGCGACTAGGGACAACAGCAATAGCCTGTGTTGTTTTGAGAGTCTCTTGGACTATCCTGGCCAACAACTTGAAAGGTGGTTCCTCATGTCTGATAATGGGGCTTTTGTTAAACTATGGTTCTTATAGGGAACATTGTCAGCTGTGCGTGTGTGTGTGTGTGTGTGTGATTTTATATAGTAAATATAAAATAATATGAATCCTTAAGGATTTTCAAAGAACCTTAGTGTTGTTTGTCCCCTCTTCCTTTCTTTCATTCTGTATTGATACCCTCCTCTCACCCAATTAAAGCCCACCTCTGTTTCTCCCATTTCCTTTTATATCCCCTGTATCCTGATATTCCCTCCCTGTAGGAGGTTTCAGCCCATTGTAGGCAATACCACCCCTGAGCAGTGGTTCCAGGGTGTATGAGAAAGCAGGTCCTAGCAAGCAACAGACAGTAAGTCATCAAGCTGTGTTCATACCTCCATGGCTTCTGTTTCACTTCTTTGCCTCCAGGTTCCCACTTTGAATCCCGCCTGACCTCCCTTCATGATGGACTGTGAATTGTAAGATGAGATAAACCCTTTCCTCTGGAAGTGGCGTTTGGTTACACAATGGAAAACAAACTAAGACAATATTCGATTTTAGCATGTCCCTCAGTTTCTTCATCTATGCAATGGACCCTGTCAACACTTGTCTCCATGGTCGTTTTGAGACCTAAATAGATGGATACAGTTAACTCATTAAGACAGCCTTCCCTTAAGATAGACATTATCACTGATCCCAAAGCTAAACTTTATAGTCTTATTTGCAAATAATGAAAAAGTGAACAATAACAACACAAAAAAGATATAGAAGAGGATCAAGGGACATTGGAAACAACATTTGACAGTTTGCTCAACAAAAATAGCAAGGCAACGGAGTCATGCCTGAGTCAGGAAAATAAATGCCATTTTTTTTCTTTTGATGTTGGTATACATTCGTTTTCTAGAAAAAACCCACAAAAGCCTTGGAGCTCAGCTCTGTAGGGAACCATGCAGCCATCTTACATTCATTACTTCTGGAGAAGTTTGTGATGCTGTCTCCTGAATTATCAACGTGAGTGAACAGATGGCATGGGAGAGAAGCTGTACCCACTCATTTCTATGACTGCAAATTGGCCCTTCTAAGAGGCTGCTTTTGCTGGAGCTCGCTCTGTGACCTTACCCAAACTGTGGGTATAAAAAGATGCTATTTGTATTCCATCTATGACTTGAAAGGTCATATTAAAAGGCATTCCTTTAGGTAATGAAATTAGAATAGAAAAAATATATAGGAAAAAGACCACCCATTCCTGGGAATAGCCTGGCTAATGTAATTAACATGTCATTTGTTCTAAACTTCCAGGAAGGCCAGGCAGAAAGGAAATCCCATTATTAGAAAGACATATTGCATGCCTCTTCAGATGCTACAATGGAGGAAGCATTGGGCTACTGGTGTGTGATGCTGTCTGAAGCATTTCCATCCAATGAGGAGTGCTCTACCCCCATGTGTGGGGAGAGAGCACAGCAATCAAAAACTGAAATAAAGAGAAATTGGACATCAGATCTACATGGGCCATTTAGTTGGCGTGTTTCCTATTTCATTTTGACTGAAGTAAACTGACCAGTACTTTTGCCATGATCAGAACAAGGCTGTGTCCTGGTGACAGCAGTGGCTGTATCTAACAGGAACAGAAGGCAGCCAAATAGTCTCTTCCCATAAAGGGTTTTGTTGCCACTAGGTACTTATTTTCCCTGAGCAAAAGACAAAGCTTGCATATTCAGAGTGGTCACTTCCAGCTTTGGCTCTATGATCCTTATTATGGAAATCTTGAACAAAATTTTTAGAACAAATAAGACAAAAGCAAAAACAAAAACAAAACAAAACAAAAAACCTAGTGGCTTTGGATATGTAACTCAGTGTTCACCTTTGTCTTTTTCTTTACTATTTAGAAAACACAAAGGAAGACATAATGCCACCTATGGATGCTAATGCAGGCAAGTTTGTTCTCACTATGCTGCCCTGTCTGGCATGGAACTTGCTACATAGACCAGGCTGGTTTTGAACTCACAAGTATCTGCTTGCCTCTGCTCTGAGTGCTGGGATTAAAAGGTGTGCACCACTACATTCAGCTAGGAGAGTTTTTCATGTGTGTGATTTCTAAATCTCTCTTGTGTTTTGAAAAAAAAATAGACTTTGTTAGAATAGTTTTAAGTTTGTAAAATAAATGGTAGCAGAAACAGTTTTAATTAGCCCTCTGACTACATTTCCCATAATGCCTTGTTGCTTGGCCCATTCACTAAATGTTGATACCTTATTAATTCAAAGGCACAGCTTACTTATCTTTAGCTTTCCTGAATATATTTGCCATTCCAGAACCCTCTGAGAGACACACTGCTTTGGATTTCCTCACTCACCTGCATTTCGCTGGGCTGTGATAATCTCTCAACTTTTCTGGTGCCTGTGGCAGTTTCAAGTTGTACTGACCCGGTATGTTTAGGATTCCCCAGTGAGTTTAAAAATGGGGGCACATTTAATATAGTAAATCTCTTGGAGGGAATTGAACTGAACAGGAGGGAAGAGGAAGTTTCTGGGTTTTCTTTTTGAAGACTCAGTTGTGCCACGTGATATTTTTCTGGCATGTGATGTTTTGCTGGGAGCAGACACCTGGGAGGGCATGTGATGTTTGGGAGGGTATAAATAGAACCTCACGGACAGTAGGAGAAAATTTTTGCATTGCTACCCTGCTGTGCAACGCTTTGCTGGTCTTCACTGGTCTTTATTGGTCTTTGCTGGTCTTGGCTGGTCTTCTCTGGTCTTCACTGGTCTTCACCGGTCTTCAATTCACAGAAAGAAATGTTCCAGAGAACTTCTCTTGGTACTCCGGCTGCTTCTGGCCACTTCTGCTGGCTCGTGGACCCTTGCAATTCCTTCTGGATTGTGCCACCTCTACAGATTCCTGTGACTGTTGGTGTCGGCTATTGGACTGGACTGCTGGTATCTTGACAACACAGAGTGGTATTGGCCCAAGGAACTACATCTCAATAGGTCCAAAATTCCTTTTTTCCTATTAACATTCTTTTCCCCCTTCCTCTGGTTGGTGGGTGGGTTAGACGTGAGGTTGAAGTATTTATGAATCTTAAATAAAGTAGGTGTAGAAAAATCTAAATGCACGCAGGAGTTATTTGGGTACATTAGAAGGAAAGGTCAGTGGAGAACCAAGTCCAGGTTGATAAAGCCTTCAGGTGCATTTTGAGGAGTCCTTTTCACCCCAGGTCACAGGCTGTGTGCAGTAGAGGTCTTCTTTGTTTTTCTCTCAATTTGACTAAGGTTAACAAGTCTTGGGAGGAAGATGACACAGGTAAGGGTCACTTTTATCCCATTATGAAAGGGAACATGGTGTGCACATGATCAATCATGGTGGTTACCGAGCTTGGTCCTTTACTAGGGTAGGATTTGGTTTTCTTCTAACTATTCCCAACACCAACACTCTTCAGAAGGTGCACACAGTCCATATATTGGGATTGGGGACTTCTGAATCCATATACGTCATTTGGAATTTTTTTCATTAAAAATAATTCATCCAGAGTTTTATAGAGAAGCACAATGAAACATGGTCATATATTCCCGTATTTTCCCCTCCAACTTTCCCATACACCAACACTTCTTTTTTTTTTTTTCAAGATTTTAATTAATTTATTCTTGTTACATCTCAATGTTTATCCCATCCCTTGTATCCTCCCATTCCTCCCCCCCCCATTTTCCTATTATTCCCCTCCCCTATGACTGTTCCTGGGGGGATTACCTCCCCCTGTATATTCTCATAGGGTATCAAGTCTCTTCTCACCAACACTTCTTAATTCCATGTCTTCCTTTTTTTTGATAACCCACTAAGTCCAACTGAGTGCTTCTTGTGTGCATGGGTGTGGGGCCACCCACTAGAGCGTGGGGAGCCTCTCAGGGAACATACCCTCAAAGAAAAATGGATTTCCCTTCCCCAGCAGCTTCCAACTGCCAGCAGCTCCCCTGTAAGGGTGGGGCCTGCAGATTTTCTACCCACCTCTTTGGGGGGTTTTGGCTGCATTGATATGGATCATATGTAGGTAATCACAGCTATTATGAGCTTATGAGTGCAATAGCCGTGTTCAGAAGGGAGCATCTCACCGCATTCCTCTCCACTCTGCAGCTCTCCAGTCTTTCTTCCCCTTCTTCTGCAATGTTTCTGGAGCCTTGGCAGAAGGTAGGGGATTTGTTGACAGAGATGTCCCATTTGGGGCTGAGCACTCAAGTCTCTTCTCCGCATTTGAGCAGCTCTGTGTTTCCACACTCACTGCAGCCTACTCCTGCAAGGAGTGCCTCTAACTCTGAATGCTACAGTACCCACCTGCCAGTCAAGAAGTACCCACTGGGGCAATAGTGGCATGGCGACAATGGAGTAACTGCTTTCTCATAGGACTCAAAGCCTGTTACACAGAAGGGGATTTTATGCCCAGTACTTTAACCCTGATCAAAAGTGCGTGGCTGGGGAGATCCTAGGCACTAAGATAGAACCAACCATTGTTATTTTGCTAAATGTTGTTAAGTTGCCTTCTAAATACTGTTGTTTATATCCATCATTTGCAATTCTTAGGCAAAAGAGATTTGTCTCTTCTTTCTTATTTCTCTACTCATTTGTTTGTGTCACTAAAAATTCATGGGTATTTCTTTTTCAGGTTGTATTGTAATCAAATTCCACTTTATTTGCTAATTAAATTCTCTCAGCTTTGGTCATTGGGGATTTTTTTTCCAGTTGTTTACTGTGTCCTGTTGGAATGTCATTGTCAATTTAGGCTTTTTGTTGAGCACCTTTTTTAACCTCCTAGTATTGAAAGATGTCCCAGGAGCCTCTGGATATTTCCTACCCAACTCTGGAGTCATCCATGCCCTCAAGGAGAGAGACAGGACTGATGCTGTACTTGTTAGTTTTTATTGTCAACTCCACACAATCCAGTGTTACCTGACAAGAAGTCTTAACTGAGGTATTGGCCAGCTCAGATAGGCCTATGGCCATGTCTTGAGTGTTGATTGATGTAGCAGGGTCTAGCCCACTGAGGGCAGCACCATCCCTAGGCAGGCAGATATGGGGCATACAAGAATAGTAGGTGAGCAGGAATCAGTAGTGAGCCAATAGGCAGTGTTCCTTCACTGTTTCTGCTTCAAGTCCCTTCTTCCCTTCCCTTTTCATGGCTTCCTTAGATGATGATCTCTAACCTGGAGCTGAATAAGATGAAAAAACTCTTCACTCATGATATTTGTCACAATAACAGAAAAGCGATTATGAAACCCACCCAAGCTTCTGGTCCTCACTGGTGACAGAATCAGGTTAAAAAGAACAGTGTGTTTCTACTCATAATTTGTATTTACTTATTGTAAAGTGTAATGAATACTTTTGAAGAAATATCAAGTAAGCAGCATGGGCCTCGGACATCTTTATTATAGACTTCCAGGCAGAGTTAGGAGAATCATGAGGTTATTACCCCTCAAACTTGTCTGATGCCATACCATGGAGGAGAAGAAACACCATGGAAAGTATTCAAAGGACTTCAGGGAGACCCTGGCAAACTCACCTGGATGTGCCATTTCTCAGTGATGGAAGGTCCCTGTAGGAGTCTGAGTGGTTGTTGAAATAGGAAGAGGGCCCTCTGGTAACTACAGGGGTCCTGGCAGAGATTCTATAACTCATGCTAGAGGGACTGAGGTCTCCATAGGAAGTCATCTTTGTAAGATTTCAGGTCCTGTATATAACTGTTAGTCCTGGACAGCTAATGGAAACCCCCAGAGACATTCTAGAAATAATCCAATGAATTAAGGATGCCTTGGATGGAAGGTTGGATCAAGCTGGGTCTTATTACAAAGCCATAATTGAAAGCCTTGGACATTTCAGAGGCAAACAGTACCTGGAAAAGATATTAGAACTGCATGCTGGGGCTATAAGTGTAAAGCATGTTTTTCCTGTGATTAAAACTCATTGCTGCTCATTTCCTGTGACTAGGAGGGAAAATGATTTGCTAATCAGAAAGAACCAGTGGGATTTGCCAGGCAGGGTTCTGTTCTTCACCAACTTCTTTGCTTCCAGCACTTCCCTCGGGTGCTGACCCAAGGAACTCCTACCCTCCCGTTTCAATTTCATTTCCTTCCAACTGTTCATTGCCTTATTAAATGTCTTCCCTTTCAAAACATTTACTAGGCAAGTTCTGTTGCTCCTTCCAGTGAATGGGGCTTTCCATCTTCTGCATGTTCAGTGTCCTCATTGAAAAGTAGAATCAAAGCTAAAGGTGATTCGTCATTATTATGGTTACAGCAATTTCTGTTTTATTTTCTCCCATGAATATGTATCACAGACATAAGATCAGATATGTTAACATTTTTGACGAGCACCACAGTTCCTAAGAGCTTATGCAGAGCCTTGCATGTATGCTGTTTAATGTATGTATAGTAAGTGTTACCAATGCTGTTTTGTGCCTCTAGGGATGTTCAGTGATGGGTCGTCATGGATGTTAGCCAGCATCCATTGCTGTTAGGGTTCAGCCAGAAGATGAGAACCAAGCCAGTTGGTTCTATAAAAAAGATAACAATACAAAAGGTCCCTAATTAGGTAAAAGAACATGTTGATTAATTAATGAAACAGTCAAGAGAGAACAATTATGAATCACAGAACTCTCACCTGCTGCCCTCAAGTCTCAGGGACCACTGCAGATTGTGTGTAGTAAGATTGTAGGATCCAGGTTTGGCATGGACTTCTGTGAAACAGTGTCTCCTGGACACTGCTTATGAACTCCCAGCAGCTATGGTTACTTGTGTAAGACCCAGACAAAGCCAAGCTAGGAAGCGATTCTAGCATGGATCACGGCAGGGCTGGTGAGTGGCCCCGCTCTCCAGCTAAGGAGCCAGTGGCAGCTACTACTGCTGGAGGGTCATAATGCAGGTTGATGATGCTCCAGTGGATGGCTTCCCATTCGCATGCATTTGGAAAGTACTAATTCTGTGCTTAGTGAGTTATTAAAAAAGAAGAGGATATGAAATTGCAGGAGTCCAGAGGGATCTGTAAAGAGTTGGGGGAATGTCAGGGTGAGTATGATCAAAACACACTATATGCATGTAAGAAATTGTCTGATAACAACAACAGCAATGCCAACAATAATAAAAGAATCATAGAAACACCAGATTCAGAAGGCATTGGCCATGCTGGGCTGGCAGAACAAAGAAAGATGGTAAAGTGGCCAACACTGAGCAACTTTATGGGACGCCCCAGATAGGTGGGGGTGAGAGAGGATGGAGCTTAACTCTTCTGGCATGCATAAAGAGACCCCAGGATGTGAGACATGGTCCTGGGAGGCGGGGCCTCAGGACTACAGGTGCTGGAGTCTCTGGGGTCATAATTAATCATGGTCCCCCTGTGAACATGGGAGCATCTGTTGCTTTTGGAAGAGAAGCCTAGGGGTGATGTGGGTGGGTGATGTAGGTGGTTGATGTGGCTGGTGGTCAGTCTGAGCAGTAGCTGTTACCCATGTTGTCTCTGGAGTCAGAGGGCCTCTTTACCGTCTAGCTCTGTGACCTCAAGCCACGTACGAACTCTCCTAGCATCTGTGTCCCAGACGTAAACCAGGCTGATGCTCCTTACTGGATATTTCTGAGTGATAATGGAGCATGGCGATCTTTGTGATCTGCTTGGCAAAGCACCTGGGACACGGGTCCCCTCGCGGTGTTATGATAAACACAGGGGGATTTAATCACTGTTTCTTTAAGATCAAAGTGATTGTTCTCAAAGAACATTTGGCACTGCCTGGAGATACTATTGTTCATTCTTCCTTAGCACAGCAATGCCAAACAATCCTGCCAAAGATGCTGCTGGGTCTTAGGCCTAGGATGCTACTGAATACGGTGCACAGAACAGCAAGTGGTTGTATGACTCCAAGAATCAGCAGAGTTTGTGTTATATGGCCCTGCTTTGGTCTGGCGTGGTGTCTCATTTCTATAATCCGAGAGGCCAAGGCAGGAAGAGGGACATGGTGGGGAGATTGAATTAGCCTCCTCTGCTTCACTAGCTCTGCATAGGGTGAGAGGGTTAAACCAACCACTAGGGACATCTGAGTGATTTTTCTCATTTCTGTCACAAAATGCTCAACAGAAAAACGTAACTCGCAAGGGGTTATTTTTGCCCATGATTTCAGCCAGTCATCCTGAGGTAGACCTGTCAATGGCAACAGATAGCTTATTGGCTCTTACACCAGGAAGCCAAGAGCTCAGGTCAGCACTAGGGACAGATATTACTAGAAAGAAGACTCCATATGATAGGCCAGTCCTGCTACAGACCACAGTTCCACTAAACTGGAGAACCGCTGACATTTCTAGCCCCAAGCTTCCTGTTTATACTATGTCAACTGGTTTTTGAATAAGTCTTAAAACAGGCGAGAGTCTCTATGTAGATCACATTTTTACATTTTCTTAGAAATTATAATAAGACATCTATATAACCGTCTTCAAATTGTTCTATGGGCATTTGTGAATGTATTTATAAACACTTGTTTTGAACCGTTAATGGTATAATTTTCTTCACTAGATTTCTCTCTCTAGGAAAAATAACATTTAGAATACAGTCATTTTCTGTTGTCAAAATGTTCTACCCCTGGGCTATTTCCCCTGGGAATATAGTCATTTTTCTGCTGAGTCACATTAATATTACCAAATGGGCTCAAGAAAACAAAAACAAAAACAAAACAAAACAACAACAGAAACACCGAGCAAAGTTTCTCAGCGACCCCACAGTTTATAGTGATCTGTCTGGAGAAGGGTCTCACATCCTCCTGGGAGCTGCTCTGTCCTTCAGCAGCCCGATGCGCAGTGCTAAGGTCTCTCTGTTTTCTCCCTGTACACGCAAGCTGCTGTTTCCATAGACACCTGTCTTCATATCAAGATGAAAGACTGGCCCCTACAGCCCGGGTACCACTCACGCTGTTGGATGTGGGATTCGCTTTCCACAAGAGGAGAGACAGTGAGTTTTTCTTCTTCTGCTACTTTTTTCCTGCATTCACAATTGCGAGGTCAAAGCACAAGTGGCAAGACCCCTTTTGTATCTGGCAGAATACATGCTTTCTCCCATTACAGATGAGACACAAAGAGCTCCAATTGAGTGGGTAACAAGAGTCTCGTACCATTAGTGCTAAACCACCTTATTACTCTGTTTTAATTAGGCCTCTAATTACTTTCAGTTGCTACTAATGAGCTTCAGCCAAGCTAAGAAGCACATCCTTAAGTAAATACATTGAAAATGACTTTTCAGCTCAGTGGAGAGGGTGTGCTAGTGGGGTCATGGGGGACTTCCTGTCAGTGGAGGGGAGCTGCCAGGAGGTTCATGGGGACTTGTGGTCAGTAGAAGGGTTATGTTAGGAGGTTCCTGGGACTTTTTCCTGTGGAGAGTTAATTATCTTGAACCTCATCGAATAATCACCTGTGTTCTACAATTTGATTAAACCTTTTCATGAGTTTTCTCTACTCAGGGCTGAGAGGTCCTCAGACTATAGTTCAGTTTCATTTCAAGTAGCTCACATGTATGTCTGGCTATCACATATGTTGCAATGCCTGAGGATACCAGAAGAAGGCATTGGATCCCTTGGAACTGGAATTGGAGATGTTTGTGAGCCACCCTATGGGTGCTGGGGATCAAATCCAGGTCTTCTGCAAGAGGCCAGGTGCTCTTGACTGCTGAACAAGTAAAATATGGACTCTTACTCTACTTTGTGTGTGTGTGTGTACACGTGTGTGTGTGTGCGTGTGTGTGTGTGTGTGTGTGTGTGTGTGTTGGTGCAGAGGTCAGAGCACACCTTGGTGGAATCAGTTCTCTCCTTCCATCACATGTGTCCTGGGGATCGAATTGGGGTTACCAGGCTTGCCAGAAAGCACCTTTGCTTTTCATAGGCCCCGGAAGCACATCAGTTTCTCAGCGTGGGAGGGTCTTTAGCTCGTACATCCTGAATGATCATTTCGATTCTTTGCTGATTTGGAGTGTGAACCTTCTTTTCTTTCGATTTCTTTGGTTAGATCCTTGCTGAGAGTTTGTTGTGTGTTCAGTTCATCATGTCACACTTAAGCATGTCAGTAGTACCTATTTCTACAAGATAACACCTGGGTCTGGGCCCCACATCCTATTCCTCCTGCAGCGTCCGTTCCTTCTCCCCAACACTCACAATAACTGTCAAGGCATGCGCTCTAGCTCTTCCTTTGGGCTTTTGCTCTTTTCAGGACAACTACTCAGACTCTTCCGGTGTGTATATGAAGCCACTGTGATTATGGCTGACAATTATCCTCTGGACTCCAAATGTACGGATCTATACCATCCCTCAAAGAGACACCCTTTGTGATGGTCTCTGTAGTTTGCTGGTCACCCCTTCACAGCTGGGTCTCCAGCAAAAAGGCAAGCTGACTTCTAACACTGAACGAACACTTCCGCCGTGGCTGAGCGGGACAGAAGTGAGTCATTGTTCAAAGGCATTCGCGTCACATATGATGACCTCATAGCTCAGAGAGTGGCGTAGCAGAATGTGCAGGTGTTCCCGTTGTCATGTACCAGACTGAGCCTTAGACGGATGATGATGTCATGAGAGAGGTGAGTGATGAGCAACTGCTACACTTAATTCAATAGGGTTTCTTTCATCGTAAATTGATTTAATTTGGCTTTTACAAAGGCTGTGTTTAATAACTGGCTCAGTGTCTGACAATGGGCTCTTGGGCACTATTCCAAGCCACCTACAGGAGCCATGACATGACATCGCCCTCTGTGCGTACAAAGCATCTATATAACTTTGGGTGTTTTTTTTTACATTATTTTTCAAACATCTTAAACTTGCTTGTAGCTGGCCTTCAATGCCTGGCCTTCCTATCTCTACCTTGAAGTGTTGGATTGTGGGTATCCTGCCACCATGCCTAAATATACCTTTATTTTTCCTGTATAATGTTCCATCCTCTCCTGTAGCTCTAAATACCGGGTGAGGGTAGAGATAGCCACAGCTATATTCTCAGCCCTCACTCTACCTGACAGAATTTCCTGTCTATCCTGACAGGTTATCTTTTGAAACAGTATTCTTGTTAGAGATTTAGCCACATGGCACCCAAAGGAAACAAAAGCATGCTTTCAGATAGAGTTGGTTCTGTGAATATATTGAAAAAAACAAGACAGCCGTGGCATGATGGGGTGGAGAGCGAGATTTTTGTACAGAGGCTGTTGGTAGAGGCCACATGGGGAGCTGAGGAAGGGATGCTCGGTTCCTGGACATATCAGTTTTCAGATGTGAGTTGATGTGAGGGGAGATAATTTTAAGCTTACACACAGACTCTAGAACCAAGGAGAGAGTCAGGACTGAGAATATAGCCATCAATAGCTCTACACACACATTGTACTTAAAGTCACAGAGAGGATTAAATATACAGGCAGAATAAAGGTTGACTCGGGCATAGGGCTACAACACCTAGGAAAGCCAGGCCCTCAGTGAGCTCAAGTCCAGCCTCAGTTCCATTAGACCCTGTTTTAAAATGAGGAAAGAGCCTTGAGACACACCCTTTAAAAATAAAGTCAAGAGTATGATTATATCCTGTACTACATAAGATTTTCATGTGTGTAGTCTTTCCCCAGTCAAGCTATAACCTTGAAGAAAGAAGCCTCACAGGACACACATGATGGCTTACCATAACAGGTTTTTATTGGATCCAAATGCAGAGAGAAGATTGCTCAGAACTCTTTGTAGAAAGTGGAACCAGAGTTGACACCTCGGCACCTGCTGCACACAGGGCAGTGGGTGGGTGTGCAGACCCCTCCTCTACAGCACCCTGCTGTCCATCTTGCCAGGAACCCCCAGCCTTCAACCACCCTCCTGGGAGGCAGAGGAAATGCTGTCAGAGCCACATGTGCAGAGAACTAATTGAGAGAAAGAGAGGGAGAGAGAGCAGCTCCCAGCTTCAGCCCAGGTCTGGGGCAGGGCCAAAACCAGCCAGCATTCTAGTCTCTATTGGTCAGGGTCCTCAAGTGTACTGGGAATCCAAGGGGATGTCAAGTTGAAGGTATTTTAAGGAGCATAAAAATGAAGGCTTCCCCAGAGACTAAACAGCGCTTAAATCTTAGAAGGAAAAAGGAGAGCCTGGCTAACAAGGTCAGAAACTGGCAAGTGTATGCCCTGCTTTATTCAGGGCAGCGTTCCCTTCGGCTGACCTGGACGGATCACTTTTCAGGCTGGCAATTTGTCTTGTTAATCGTAGACTCGGGAATGCAGAATAAGAACACTTCCTGCATTTGGAAACGCACCAAACGTCTTTTCAAAGACTGAAGCCCAAGTTTCAGCTTACAAGGAAATGAGTGTAATTTGCTCAACTTTGCCTCCAAGGACAGGCGGGGACCATGCGCTCTGCTATTCCTGCAACTTGTCATCTCTCCAGATTCCTCACTGTCGCTGGTCTGAGCTCTGGGTGACGCTGCCTTTTCACGTTTCTCTTTGCATGGAACAGAATCGCTGCTCAGCTAAGGAACCCACAGGAGCCTGCTTGCTCTCTGAGCCACTTCTTCGCATTTCATCTTTCCAGTCTATTCCCCCTCCCCTTTAGCTCTCCACGAATGCAGCAGGGTTTCTTTTCTGAGGCCCTTAACTTGTAATGAGCCGAGATTGATCTTGACTCATAGTTTTGGAGATTTGGGCCTAAGATCAAAGGGCCCCATTATCCGAGTCTTCGTGGAGGTGGCACATTGTGGCAGGACGGAGCTTCTCACATCACAAGTCAGAACGCAAAAGAGGACAAAGAAACCAGGACCCTATCGGCCCCGTTTAAGACATGACCCCAAGACCCTCTCACTAGGTCCCCTTGCTGAAGCTTCTATCAGCTTCCAAGGGTGTCCAGACCCTGAGCTTTTTTTCCAAGATGGATTTACTCTGTGTAGACTTGGCTTTCCTGGGCTTGCTTTGTAGACCAGGCCGGCCTCGAACTCACAGTGATCCACCTGCCTCTGCCTCCCAAGTGCTGGGAATAAAGGCGTGCGCCACCACACCCGGCTGGCCCTGAGCTTTTAACTCCGGCACCTAAGGATGTGACCCATCTTCAGGTCATCAGGTGGCCTCTCAGGCAGGAGCTCCTCGACAGTGTGTTTTGAAACTTTCTCACTGTGAACTGCTTTGACCACTTTAAGAAAGATCTGACAGCTACGTTTAACTTTCTTGTTTTAAACCAACAAATGGGTCAGTCTCAATCCGTGAAGGACCTCTGCAGACACGGCTCCCTGCTCACACTGCTTAAAGGTCAAGAGCGGGAAGAAGTACAAGCAGAGAGAAGGCAGTGGACACGGAAGAAGGGAGTCGGTGAGACCTTGCGGGGCTTTGAGGGGGCAGCGAGAGAGAAGGCAGTGGACATGGAAGAAGGGAGTCGGTGAGACCTTGCGGGGCTTTGAGGGGGGAGCGAAGGACCACAAGTTTGGGCCATAAGAAGGTATATTGAGTTTGCAGGATAGTGGCTGTGGATTTCAGGGAGACAAAAATTCGGGAGAAAATGCAGGCGTGGACAGGAAAGACTAGCTGAAGCAGAATGAGCTAGCAGTTAAATATGGAAGAAATCATAGCCCTGTGCTGCGGGTCCATGGGGCTGACCACCCCCAGCCTGGAGGGCCCTGTGAGGACCAGAGACCAAACGGAGGCCTCGGCAGGGTCTTTAACCATCTGAATGCTTATGGCCTTAAAACAGCTAGCAAATGTTCAGTTCAACTTTTCTCTATTTTTTTTTCTTCATGCTATTCCTGTCAATTCTAGAACCTTGCATTTCCACAGATATCTTAAAACAACCTTTTTAATAAACAGGAGAAAGTTGTATTGATACTATGTTGAATGTGTAGATCAATTAATAAATAACTGCCATCTTGACAATATTGAATTTCCTAATCTATGATCATATTATAATCCTCTACTCATTTAAGAATAAAGATTTGCTGTGTCCCTCAATGGCTTTAATATTGCACAGCTTTGCTGGGGTTATTATCAGTTATCTGAAAAAATATCGTAAGTGACATTTACTTCATTTCTGACTAGTTATTGCTGGGCATAGAAGGACAGTTTGTGTATACTGTCCTTGACTTTGATGGCCATGCTGATATCAATGTTTAATTGAAATAATCTGCGACAGTGAGAGCTCGCTTCTTCCTTTCTTTATGCTGCCTGTCTATATCCGTGTCTGGCTATGCTGGCTACTCACCCACCAAGCCCAGGCTGAGTAGGTAACCCCGCTCTCATCACGAATGTATGTTTGATAACTTTGTAAAATGAATCATTTACTTCTGACAAGGCAGCCACTGTCTCTGGGAGTATATTTTTAAGTTGGAAATTGAAAATCATTTCTTTTCTGGAAGTACAGCATAGAATTAAGTTGTCTCATTCCATAACCTGACAATATAAAAATATGTTTACTGCATAATCTTGGAATATACGTCTAACAATTTGATGTTAACAAAAATATTATGGTTTCAAATGCTAGACAGGGTCATTTAAGGCAATACTCTCAATTTTTAATATTTAAACAAGCATACAAAGTTCATCACACTTGGAAGCAAGGAACACAGAGTCACTTCTCAGCTGTGACTTTAAATTCAACGCTTGCATGTCCCTGCAGGTGTCTGATGTAAACTGTTGGTTGCAGTGACCTTATCCTTGTACAGATGTGTGCCTTTGCTCTCTGACGATGCCAGGAAGGTTTAAGACAGGAATCTGGAACAGAAGTGAGAGGCAGGGTTTGGGGTTAGTATGATTTGGGGTTAGTATGATTTGGGGTTAGTATGATTTGGGAGAGTTTTAGTGTTGCTGGGCAAGGATGAGGAAAAAGCTTGGAACTTGCTTGGAATGGCTGAGTCTCTGGGGAGGCATGTTGACAGCTCTCGGTCTCATGTATTAGAGCTGACTGTGTGTGTGATGAGAGACGCTGAAAACGGTCAACACGGAAAGTGACCGGAAGGCAAATGACAGGTGGAGCTGACTGATGATGCTGGGTCATGTGCTAAGCAGCAGGATGAGCCTGTGTGCAACCCACAGAACAGGAGGAGTGGGAGGAAGTAGTGACAAGGCAGGGTGTGAGACTGCCTCAGAATGTAAGAAGACGCTCAGGAAAGAGCTTTATAAAAAGTACTAAAATTCAAGCAAAGCTTCTAGGACCGTCTGGATCCATCTATTTCCCTATCTCCTATATTTCTCCCACCTTAGGATGTCCTCACCACTATCCCATTTTCCTTTTAAGTGAAGACTTTCATGAGACACACCCCTTGGCCTAGTGTCCAGATATAAGTGAGTATATACTATTTGAGTCTCTCTGCTTCTGGGTTAGCTCACTCCTTATGATCATTTCTAGTTCAATCCATTTGTCCACAAATTTCGGAAATTCTTTGTTTTTAATAGCTGAGTAGTATTCCATAGTGTAAATGTACCACAGTTTCTTTATCCATTCTTCTACTGAGGGACATTTAGGCTGTTTCCAGGTTCTGGCTATTATGAATAAGGCTGCTATGAACATGGTTGAACATATGTCCCTGTTGTATGTTGGAGCATCTTCTGGGTATATTCCAAGGAGTGGAATAAGTGGCCCAGGGGTTCTGCTCGATCTATGGCACCAACCAAGGACAATTTGTGCAGTCAACATCAAACCCCTACCCAGACCTAGCCAAGGAACAGAACATTCTCCACAGTTAAGTGGAGACTGGGGACTGACTTCCACACGAACTCTGGTGCCCCTTATTTGGTCATGTCCCCTTGATGGGGAGGCCCGATGGCACTCGGAGGAAGGATAGCAGACTACCAAGAAGAAACTTGATACCCTAGCATCATATTCAGGGGGAGGAGGTCCCCATCAGTCACAGTCATAGGGAAGGGGAATGGGGTGAAAGTGGGAGGAGGGAGGAATGGGAGGATGCACGGGATGGGATAGCAATTGAGATGTAATATGAATGATTTTATTTTTTAATAAAAAAAAACTAAAAAAAAAAAAAAAAAGAAAATTCAAGCAAAGCTCTAACAATAAAGGAAAGTGGATCAGAAATTAAAGCGGTGCTTATAGGCCTCACCAGCATCCAGAAACACACATACACACATGCACACAGACACACACATACACATATACATACATACATACATACACACATACATACACACACACACACACACACACACACACACACACACACACACACACACACACCTTATAGTTCAAAGAGCAAAAGTAAATAAAATGGATTGGATCATATTTCCCCACAACCATCAACTTCATCAAATTTAACATTAAAACATACAGATTTCCCTTTTTAGGGGAGAAGGACCTACTTTTTCTTTTGCAAGTTGTACGTTTTCATATATCAAACCAAATGATTTTGTGTGTTCCTGTCCTGTTCATCTGACTTTGTCTTTTTTAGTTTTAGATTGAGGCGGGGACACTTGCGGCCCGAGAAAAGCTTCCTTTGCTGCAGTATCATATGGAGTCCTGTGGTTTCTGGGCTCAGGTGGATGCTGGATAAAGAACGTTTCATAGAAGCCACAGCATTCGCCGGAAGTCCTGGGTGTCTCACAGTGATCAGCCCATCTCGGGGAGCGATCATCAGGTTCTTTCATTATGAAGTTCATTTTCACTTTCACACTCATGAGAACTCTGTGTGCTAACACTCCAGCCTGAGCATTGGCAGTAGCCTCAAGAACCAATTATTATAATAGAGTTAAGAAACAATGGCTTATTAATTGGATTTTCCAGTCACATTCATTACCCAGCCTTGGCTCCTGATGGCTTAGGACTACTATTACTTGGTGTGTTGGGTTAATTAATAAATAATTATTTTCTTCTTTTTCTTTAAATTATTATTATTATTATTATTATTTTACTTTGAGACAGGGTTTCTCTGTGTAGCCTTGGCTGTTCTGGACTCCTTTGTAGACCAGGCTGGCCTCGAACTCACAGCGATCTGCCCGCCTCTGCCTCCCAAGTGCTGAGATTAAAGGTGTGCGCCACCAGGCCTGACTCCTTCTCTTCCTTAATCTGGCTATGCAACCCAAGCTCACAATCCTCCTGCCTCAGCTCCTGAGTAGCTAGAATTTCAGGCACACACATCCTTCCTCATTAGCTCTATTTTCTCGACTGCTTTTGTTTTATTTCGATTTTTGGTCACATCAAGCCCATTTCTTCAGAGTAATTATTATTTTTCTTCCCCTCTTTAGTTACTTGTCTAAGAATATTAGCCCTCATAATCTATTTAGAGGCAAAGATACCAGTAAACATTTTAGAAAGGGACCACTGCACGTTCTGTAACACGTGTCTCTAAGTATGTGATTTGTCTCTTTATCACCATTGGCAAGGATGCTTCTTTTTTTTCTGCCAGAAGGTAAAACTGCATTCTACTTTCTGTCTAAATAATGGAATGGTTATTTATCTTATAATAACTCATCTTGCCCTGGGGCAGTGACAGTCTGCCTCTGCTCATCTCCTGCTCTCCGAAGACATGTGTCTCCCTCCAGGAGCTCCATAGGCTCCTGTAATAAACACCATTAGAATCTGCCTGTCATAAACTGTACCATGCTATTTATTGCCTCTAAGTTTATCCATGGCACATTTTTACCCTTCCTTCAAACTCGTCTCACACACTAATAAACAAGAAAATTTATTTCATTTTGTTTTAAAAGAAGACAGGCGGGATGCATAGAATTCCCCTTTGTTGGTTGGTTTGTTTTTCAAAACAAGCTGAGCAAGGACAGAGTCTGGGATCCCTCATCACAGAGGGTCTCCTTTGCACCCACAGACTCACCAGGCAAATGCGCCTGGAAGCCACTAGGGGGGCGTCCTGCTTGTGGCGATCTCATGCGGCAAGCCAGGTCAGTGTGGCTTTCATAACCCCGCTCTGACCTCACCGCCACCTGCTTCTGTGGCTGCATCCAGCTCAGTGCAACAGTAGTAGAAATTCGCATGAGTTGAGATTACTGTGAACGAAGGATACATTGAATTCTTCTGGGGTTAAGGATGGACAAACTGGATACACCGATGCTCAGGAAAGACCTTCCAAGTACCTTCTCTGGCTGGTCATGGTGGGCACAGTTGCAGATAGTTCTTTTCCACAGAGTGGGATGAAATTCTTCAGATATTGCTTTCCAGAGAGAATATGGCACTGAAAAGAGTGTCCTAGAAGCTATGTTTAAAAAGTAAATAAGAAACAGGCAAAATGATCTGTAAAGCTATCTTTCCACTAATCAACTATACCCAAAACTATCTTCCTAATGTAATAAAAATTTAAATTTAGTAATGGAATATTTCATGATTCATGTGTATATGTGTATATGTCTGTCTGTCCATCTGTCTGCCTCATAAAAATTCTGTGTCCCTGGCTGCCTTTCCTTCAAAATCAGTACACAGTTGAGAACGCCTTTGAATTTTGGCTCCCTTGCTTCTACTACCTGAGTGTCTGGATTGCAAGCTGTACCATTGTGCCTTGTTCATACAGTGCTGGGGACTGAACCAGCTAGAGATATGTTTTACAAACTAAGCTATATCCCCAGCCCATTTTTAGAATACTATTTTTGAAATTTGATGCCAGCTGCCAAAATTCAAGTGCTTGGTTGCCATAAGTAGCTTACGGTTGCCACGTGGATGGCTCTGTCTAGACGTGGGTAGAAGCCATAACCATGCTTGCTCTAGAGGAAATGAGTGTGTCTTCTTCATATGTCCTATCCAGCTGGTGTGTTTGCCAAGTGTGCCTGCTGTGATGAGATTTAGGACTCTTACTGTCTTACTGGTAGCACAGTCAGTTGGTTTCCACCTGTGGTGGTTTGAATAAAAATGGCCCCCAGAAAGGAGGCGTGGCCTTGTTGGAGTAGGTGTGGCCTTATTGGAGGAGCTACATCACTAGGGGGTGGGGCTTTGAGGTCTCAAATGTTCTTGTTAGGTCTAGTGTGACACTCACTTCCTGCCGATCCTCTCTAGTGCCATGCCCACCTTCAAGCCGCCATGGTTCCCACAGTGATGATAATGGAACTCTAAGCCAACCCTATTTACATGTTTTCTTTTAAAAGAGTTGCCATGGTCATGGTGTCTCTTCACAGCAATACAACCCTAACTAAGACAACACCTTTGTTTAAACTCTTTGCAGATCTGGATCACCACTCTGCTTATCCCTTTACTTCTTATTTTAGTTCGATCCTGTTGCTTTGGTAAAACACTGACCAAAACCATCGTTGGGGAGAAAAGCCAGTGTGTTCTTGGCTTGTACTTCTAGGCCACAGTCTGCTGTTAAGGGAGATCAGAGTAGGAAGTCAAGCAGGAGCTGAGGCAGATGCCATGACGGACAGCTGTGTGCTGGCTCCATCACAGGCTCATTAACTTAGCCAGATTTCTGTTTTTGGGGGGATGGGAGAAGTTGAGACAGGGCTTCTCTGTGTAGCCCTGACTGTCCAGGACTCACTTTGTAGACCAGGCTGGCCTCGAGGTCACAGAGATCTACCTGCCTCTGCCTCCCAGGTGCTGGCATTACAGGCCAGGCATTGTGCCACTGTGCCTGGTTTAGCTAGCTTCTTGTACACCTTAAGATCACTTGAGTAGAGCATGATGCTGACAACAGAGGATGGACCTTTTTATATGAATTAATAATCAGATTGCCCCCCATCAGCCAATCTGATTTAAATAATTTCTTAATCCAAGTTTTCCTCTCAGATGATTCTAGGCTACATCAAGTTGACAATTAAAGCAAGCAGAACACTTGCTTTGAGAGCATACCCAAGATCTCCAGTTTGTCTACAGTTTGTCTTGTTTTGTGGCTGCCCTGTGCACTATTCCGGCAGACCCAGCTTCCTCAGCCCCAGCAGACTCCGCAGAGGGTCGCAGGCCTGCGGCTACTTCCATCGCTTCAGCTTCCCAGACAGAAGTATCCTTGAGACAGGCAGAGCCAACCAATTGGGAACAAATAATTTGTTTTCCATGGAATTTGCCAAGGAGGCAGAATGTTAGTCTCTGGAACATTTGACATGCATAGAGGTCTCTGTAGGGTCACCGGAAGGAAACATGCATCGCTGAATGTATGCATTTGCCCTCTACAGTTAAGAATGACGTGTCTTGCGATTGGGTAGATCATGTGGTTTACCTTGCTTCACTGGTCCAAGCTGAGCTTGTCTGGAATGAGCTTAGTGTGGGCGCCAGGGCATGCTTCGTCATGCTTTGATTTTTGCTGTTCCAGCCCAGTGTGCTCAGTCGCCAGTTGGCTTTACTGCAGTCTTGAAAGATTGCCCCCACTGATCAAAGGCCTAGGAGACCTGTTGGCCCTGGAAAGCTTGTTGGTGCTAAGAAATGGCTGTTAATGACTTATCTCCATCTTTGAAACACACACACACACACACACACACACACACACACACACAGAAGGAACAGAAAGAGGGAGAGGGAGAGGGAGAGGGAGAGGGAGAGGGAGAGAGAGAGAGAGAGAGAGAGAGAGAGAGAGAGAGAGAGAGAGAGAGAGAGAGAGAGAGAGAAGGAGGGAGGGAGGGAGGGAGGGACGGGAGGAGGTTTCCCCCAGTGTTTTTTGTCTTCAAAGCATAGAGAATCACACTTTACCACCCATAACCACCCAGGTGGAACCCTTGGGTGAGCTCCTTCCTCAGCTTTCTGTACCCTCAGTGTATCTGTCACACATAAGCCTGGTACACAACAGAGATCAAGGGCTCATTTTTTCCTCTTTTCAAAAGCATCAGACTTTGGGGCCCTTTAACTTGCCAAAATGGACTCTGGCTCCTCCCGGTGTTCAATCTGATGCAATTATCTCAAGTGCTCTCTTGTCTGAAGAAATAAGCTCCCAGTGTGGGGTTCCGGGGAACAATTCACTATAATGTCCTGCTAAGCATCCCCCAGAGGCAGAGGCAGGCCTTTCTCTGCAGAGGTGGTGTGCTCCGCCATGCACGCTGCAGTGGCACAGGCTTGGAAGCCTGCTGCAGTTTATGTGGGAACTGCACATCCTCCCAGTAGAGGACAGCCGCGTCATCCCTGAAGTTCCATGTGTTCCCAAGGTAGAAACTGATGCTTCAAAAGCTCCTGACGAGACACCAGAGTTTGCCTTTCCTCCTTGGCCTGTCATGTTCTTAATATACCATGGGTTCAGAGCAACCCTCCTTATGGTAACATCCCTATAAGCTTTCCCTAGTAGGAAACTACAGTACCCTTCTTCTCATGGTGGCTTGATGCACACACCACCAGAATGCCTTTAGATGGCAGAACTTCCAGTCTCAGAAACTTGGCTAGTGCTTACAAACACTCCCCTGACTTCTGCAGTGCCTGCAGCCCATAGCAGGGCTCTATAAACCCAGTGGGGTTGCATGGCAACCTTCGCCTGGGTACCCTAGAGAGAAATATTAACTTTATCACCAGTCCCTGGGGACAGGGCTTAGAATACACTGTTTAATGAGAACATACTTCAGTGTCTTCATGATTAAAATTATGTTTCTGGATGCTTGCACAATTTCCATGGTGAGCAGGTGAGTGTGCCCCCATTTTCCTCAAAGTTTTGACTTGCACTGTCATCCTTGGGCACTGTCTGCCCACCCTTTCAGCTATTAGAGTAAGCAGATAACATTTATTCAGTGATCCCCTAGGAGGAGCCCGGGTTCCAGAGCAAGCAAAAATTCTTTACTGCATGGTGGCTCCTGAGAGCGTGGAGCAGATCCCTAGCCTGCAGCACTGTAGCCTGTCCCTGGGAGCAGGTGAGGCATCCTGGAAAACAAGGACTTCCACAGTCATGGCTGTTTCCCACTACAGTGAGCACTGTTTGGAAGCCTCACCCCTCAGATGTTGAGAATGGAAAGATGTGTCCCTTCTTCCTGTGAGCTACCCCCACCCCCGCCCTGCCCCTGCCCCAGGTCTCTTCTCTACCCACAGAACTCTTTATCACTATGAGCCTTGCCATGGTCTCTAACACAGAGGAGTACGGCAGCTTGGGTGTATGAGGGCAGTAGCCCTTTGGCAATGGTGGCTATATGGGAGCTGCTGGACCTGCTTCTGTCCATTGGCCTCTGCATCCTTATATGCCAGGATTCTGTAAAAGAAAGCATCTGGTTTGGATTTCCCAGATGAATTTGTATTTAGTACTATGTCAATTTAACATGGATTCTTGATTTCTTTAAAAAGTACATATTGTCTCCAGGCATGGCGGTGGCACACACCTTTAATCCCAGCACCGGCAAGGCAGAGGCAGGTGGCTCTCTGAGATTTTTAATAACTCCCTGGTCTACATAGTGAGTTCCAGGCCAGCCAGAGCTACACATTAAAACCTTGTCTCGGAAAGAAAACCAAAACAAATTTAAAAATACACATTGAACGTTTCCTGTGAGCCATCCTGATTCCTCACAGACCCTGCAGGACTCTGAGTTCAGTTGCTGACTTGGGTGGGAGGAGCTACTTGAACCATCTCCTAGCCCCACCTCAGGAAGTGTGGGCAGCTCCTCTTTTGAAGAATGGCATGTGGTTCAGAGACACCCTCTCTGTTCTGGGTACCCTGAGAGATATGGGGCAAAGCAGGTGATGCCTCAGTCTAACCCTCAGGCCGAACCCTCTCTCTCCACCCTCTCTAACCCGCCTTCAGAACCTCTGCCACGCCCCGTGTATCTTGTGTTTCCAACTCTTGTTCCAATATTGGGGCCTCTGAAACATTTACATGAAGATGGACGGCCATTTTGCTAGGTCAACATTACTGTGGCCTTGGATTCTTAGTGCCATGGCGTTGGGTCAGTGCATGTTTGTCCTGCCAATAGTAGTCAAAATCATGAAAGATCAGGGGTAGGAAGTCAAGAAAGAGTTTGTGATCAGTTAAAAATAGAGCACACTGTATTTATGGGATGAGAATTTCTTTTTAAAATATTTAGGACAGATGCCCCAAATCCACATCTTGATTCACTTTGACGTTTTACTGGAGGTAAGTTTGTATCCGGAAGAAACTGTTCCGAACTCCACACAGTGCGTGCGGGTGGCAACTCTGTCTATTACAGATCCTATCCCAGACACAAGAACATGAGAGAAATAACTGTTCATTAAGACATTAGTATCGTTATAAGTGTGGTTGTAAAGAAAGCTTTTACTGCGGGAAACAACAAGATTCAAGCCCTGTAGCCCAGCATCTTTACAGTGAGGCAAAAACCTAGTCCGCTTTCTAGTTCCCTTTTTCTCCACTTGATAGAGTAACAGCCTCCCTTCTCTTCCTAGGAAGCTTCAGAGTATTGCTGTAGCTGCCTGGGGTTGAGGGCAGAACTTCCCTGCTTACAAAACCAAGGGGTAGGGCTGTGCTTCTGTGTAAAGAAATGTCTGCACTACGGTGGATGGGACTTGGTCACTCTTCTCTTACAGAAATCTGCTAAGGAGAACGACATTGGAGGCATAGAGTTCTGTAGCCGTCACAACAATTACTGCTGGCTAAAACATTTTCAAAGGAATTTAACACTTAACAAGCAACACAGGCCAAGGTCCATTTGCAATGTGTACTTTGTGAGTTGTCCTCCTCCCCGCTAAGCACAGAGCCCTCCGAAGTGACTGTCTAGTGCTGGAATGGATGAGAGTAAATGAATTTAAGACAGAAGAATGCATGTAGCAGTGATCTTAATTAACATAATGGAATTCTCCCACAAATGTGTGCTCCAAAACAAAAACAGCTCAGATTGTTTAGACCCCCAAAGTCTATTTAACTGACAGTGTTCGTCATTTCAACAGCAGATTTCTTCAGGTAGAAGAGCATTTTCAGAAATCTGCCCCCATCCTAACCTGGCCCCTGCATTGGTTGTAAAGAGTGGCTAGCTGCCAGCTGGCTGCATTCTTTGCACTACGAAGGCTACAGTTTTCATTAGTAATCACTGGCCAGGAAGCAGAGGTCAGAGGGCACCCTTCACCTGTTTGCTTTGGGGCTCAGTGACAAAACAAGCCACTCGGCATTTCCAGAGCACCTGTGTATCTTGCACAGCAGGCCACAGGCCAGCGCTCCTCTGAGGAGACACCTCCTTTGCAATTAGAGATCTGGGGCATCAGGACAGTGCGCAGAACATCAGCTTTGCTCTAGAGAGAAAAGAGATGATGACCTGCTTTCTGGGTTACTCTGTTCACCAGTGGTTTTAATTACCTTTTGAATAGTGAAGACTCCAGATCAGTTCTATGTAGCCAGGGACTCTTACAAGCTTGTCATCTGTTCCCTGGACACAGTGTGTCTCATTTCCACACCCTAGACCCCTTCCTATCACCTCTGCCCAGAGCCTTGTGTGTTCGTTCACATTACCGACACATAGGTGGTCACTTCAATAGGATTTCATGTCACATTCATCATGAATCTGTCTGATTGCCATTCAAAAGCCCAGGCAGAGAAATGGCATTTTCACATGTAATTTTCAGGGTCATTCTACACAGGACATTCAAGCAGTGACCAAAACAGAGAGAAAAGATTTGGCCTGAAGCCATTTTACCAACTACAGAAAAATGTCATCTCCATGAAGCCACGTGGCGGGCCTGTCTGGATCACTCTGTGTCTCCTTTTTAAAAGACCTTTGCTTCAAATACACTCAACCTTCACAGAGAAGAAAGCCTCTCCATCTGAATCTGCTAAAGATAGCATTTACTTCAAGCAGACACCAGAGAAAAAATTCCCTGGATTCTGATGTTTTCTCATTAGTGAAGAAAATCATTCAGTATATATAAAGTAGTGGGGTCATTAATATTTAGTCTGTAGACTAAAAGTTATAGGCTCATTAATTGAAGACTTAGCGAATACACTTTAGGGTGAATGACATCAATTTATTTTAACAAATATAGTTAATAGCCTAAGTGGACAAATAAAGTTCCCCAAAATAAAATGTCAAGCAAGTTTTGTAGTTATAAGAAATGCGTGGTTAAGGTTTACAGTGTTGTGAAAGTAAATGAAACATTCGCAGTTGACTAGCCAAGGACCTCGGGGAATCCTTAGGTTGCTTTCCACCAGCCTGCACTATCAGTGGGAAAAGGAACATGTCAGAAATGTGTGCCAAGACGCTGTGTCTAAGGGAATCAATCGCAGACAAACGGCCATGACACCGACTTTCCTTCACAAAATGTAAACACTGAAAACACTATAATAAAACCCAAGCTACATTCAAAAAGTGAAAAAACTCAAAGTGAGAAGGTACAAATAATAATAGAAATTGAAGAGATACTTACATAGCTGCTCCAGAGAGTCAGTAGCACGCTGTGAGAAGATATAAAATGATATAAATTGATAAAGCAACGAAAAGGTGAAGCTCATCAAAAGTAATAAAAAAAACCTTGAGCCGACTGGAAACCATTAAACAGATTTAATCAAGCAACAAATTTTTTTCTCCACACAAGCTAATTCCAAAAGCAAAGTCTACTCAATATTTAAACAGAGACGGAGGCGGGGAAGACTATGAGAATGAACCATGTGTGGCTAGGGAACTGGCCCAGCCTGAGAAGAGCTTGCCGTGCCAATATGAGGGCCTAAGTTCAGTTTTCCGTGCTGGGCATGGAGACTGGTGCCTGCATCTCAGCACGGGGCAGGGGCGGGAGGCAGGCAGCGGCGGGGGGGGGGGGGGGGGGACAGGGCAGAGAGAGGGGGCACTGGCCTGACAGCCTGGCTGAATTAGCAAGTCTTAGGCCAAATAAAGTAGATGGTATCCTGGAAGTGATACTTGAAAATGACCTTCAGTTTCCTCCCTCCTTATGAAGGCATGTGTCTGCACACCTTCACACACACGAACACAAATGTATGCATGGATACGTCCATATATGAAGGTGGAATGAGAAGAAAAAGGAAAAGAGTTGAATAGGAGGAAATAAAATCATCATCATTGGAGAGAATGGACACTTCTAGAAATCTTAGTGCGGTTGATAAACAATTTAGCTGGGTTGTTAAATTAAAACTATGTGAGTCCTACTTCGACATACGAGGTAGAAGTCAAACTTTGAACACCGTTCTTTTAGAGTTGGATGAACATACTCAGTGGCAAACACAGCTGTCTTTGCCTCTGCAGGCTGAGTGCTCTCCCATGGGGGCAGAGGTTACCAAAACACATCTTACAAGCCGGTAAGCAAGTGCTCTGGAGAGTCAACGGTATAGCCACGGCTGACTTCTCTGATGCCCATTCCACTCTGAAACTTAGTGGCTGCCTCCAGCTCTGGATGGCGCAACTACAGATTTCCAGAGCAGAGGGGTTCATCCACCAGAAAAATGTCTCCACACAATGGCACATTCCTCGACTTGCCCAGGTCACACGCTTATGCGAGTGAGTCTGGTGGACACCATTGCCACCTGTGGGTTATAGCCACAGAGGACACTGAAGAACACAGCTTCCAGGATTATGAACCTCGCTTGTGTGAAGTATCTTAGGAAAAGCTTACAAACCTTGTCCAGGACTTTCTGAGGAAGGGTAGATATTACTGAAAGAAATTAAGGCAAATCTACATAAATTGAGAAGTATGTCATGATTAAATTCAAAGAGTTGATATTGTTAAAATATAAAACCTCCCGAATTTATTTAGAGATTATTATAATTCCATTAAAAATCTCAGCAAGTTTTGCGTGTGTATATGTGGTGGGTATATGTGTACATGTTTTTGTGTGTGTGGGTATAGGTACAAAAACGCAGGTGCATGTAGATAGAGGTCAGAGGTCCAACATATTGAATTTTTATCAATTGCTTTCAACCTGAATTTTTCAGCGAGGGTCTCTCATTGATCCTGGAGCTCATCAATTTATCCAAAATAACTGCCTTAGGGATCGCCGGTCTTTGACTCCCAATGACACACAACTGTACTCCCAGCTTTTATGCAGACAAGGCCGAAGGCTAGGGCCACCGGGTTCTTTGGGAAAATACACATCTCAGGTGTCAGGATATCTAGCAGCAACAGCAAACACCGCAGAATGAACAGGCAGCCTTTGTTGGTCTCCTCGAAGTCCTTATGTCTTCTCTTTTGGTGCTCTCACATTTACATCCTCTCTGAGTCTTCAGAATTAAACTATCTCCAACTGGCAAAGACCATGCCCCTCTCTGAGTCACACAAGGCAATTCTCAGCTTTAGATAAACAAAGGCAGTCCCATATCCTGCATTTAGATGAAAACAAAAACATATTTACGAGACATAACTGAGTTTTAAAAAAACCAAAACTTCCACTAGAGTTATGGGCATTGAAGTCAGGGCTTTATGTATGACAGGCAAGGACTATATCTACTGAGCCGCATTTCCAGCTGGCCCTGACTGTCACCTTCTTTACTGTCTTTCTGAAGAAGTATCAGATCCGAAAGTTTGATCTCATCAAAAGGTCAGAACTTGGAGAACTAAATTCTTTTCAATTTGTAAATATGGTAACCCAAAATATTACCTTTCACCCCAAATAAATATGCATGGGAGCCTTTGCATTTGGACTTCCCGGTCCTGCTAGCTTTAGGGACTTCAATCTTACCGTCTTCAGCCCTATCATCAACGGGGCTGTGGGTCCCTACAGTGGTGATGTACCAGGGCCCCAGGCTTTAATAGAACTGACTCCATGATGGAAGTTTCATTCAGGCTGTAAAACTCAGCATATAGACAGCACCACCTGCGAAAAAATAAAAACAATGGCCCAAGTCATCGAAGTCATATAGAGCTGGGGAATTCTCAAAATGTACCAGCCTTGCTTTTCAGCTTCTGAAGTTCTGCTTCTGGGCAACTGTTCTCGTTAACTGAAGTATGTCAACCCAGAACACGTGTTTGTTTGTTTTTTGGTTTTTCGAGACAGGGTTTCTCTGTGCAGCCCTGGGTGTCCTGGGCTCACTTTGTAGACCAGGCTGGCCTCAAACTCACAATGATCCACCTGACTTTGCTTCCCAAGTGCTGGGATTAAAGGCATGTGCCACCACTGCCCGGCTCAGGATATGGTGTGTGTGTGTGTGTGTGTGTGTGTGTGTGTGTGTGTGTGTGTTTAAAAGCTCACCCTGAGAAAGGCTCAGTGCTGCACTGGGGTCACCGGCTGGCTAATCAAATCTTCCTATTGGATTAAACAGTCTTCTCTGGTTGAGGCCCCCCAAACACTATTTTGCAGTCCTATTGGATTAAACGTCTCTGGTGGATACCCCCAATACCAGTGTGTAGTCCTTGCGTGTCTTAGGAAGCACACGGCTCCACTAGAGCCGCTCCACCCCAGGCTCATGCTCTCCCTGTTCTTAGAAGCTGGTGGGGCCTGGTCTACATTCTCAATCCATGTTTGCCTCTCACCATCGTGCTTATTACCTGCGCCCCAGGCATTTTGTGTTTTCTCTGTTGCTCCATCGCTCTAGGAAGGATGTGAGGCTCAGAACCATGGTGTCTTCCTGATATGAGAGAGCGCCATAAGTAGCACCTCTAAGAGCGTCTGAGGGTGCGTCTGAGCTCAGAATCACCCTCTCACATTGGATTTCACCTTCAGGTCGCATCTCTGTGCTGGACTGATTCATGAGCCCTTCTTCTGAGTTTCCTGCTCCCTGGGGAGCGGAGTAGTAGTTAGAATGACTGGTTTTTAATGCATTTGTAAGAGATTGCGTGGGATGCAGTGGACGTGCAGGGGCCATCTTCCAGCCCTCTGCAGTGTAGTTCCTGAGTTCCAGGTGACCCAGGACGGTGGAGAGGAATGCAGCTTTTCTTCTTCTGACTCATGCCTCTAGATCCAGTAATCGAGCAGCCCAAATGGAAAGGAAATAGAAAAGAAGGAGGGGAGGGACAAAGGTTTAACCAAGAGTGGACTGTCCTTAGAACCAGGCCAGACATTGTCCCTAAGTCACCTCACTGGAGAGGTACACGTGGCCTGAAGGACATCGCTTGCTGCAGATGGAAGGTAGCCAGTATAGCATGGGGGGTTGGGGAGGAGTCTTTAAAAAAAAAAACAACTATTTTAGTTACTGTACTTCCATTGTACACAATGATAGGTCTGCTGTTTCCTAGACTGGCTTACTTCACATAATAACCTATTCATTTCCCCCACAGGTGTCACAATTCCATTTTTTTTTTTTTTTTTTTTTGCCGCTGAACAAAAACTCCATTGTGTGTATACTCCACATTGTAAAACCACCCACCTGATCATGAACACGTAGGTTGGACGCTCCTGACTTGGCTGTTGGGAATAGTGCAGTCATGTGTATGGTGAACATGGTGTCTCCTGTATTGTTGGTGGGAGAGTACACTGGTGTGAGTCAGTGAAACACTACTTACCTCCCCAACTGATGAGTGCTTGATAAACAGGCCTTCCCAGACTGTACCTCGGCCTTTATGTCGGCATTAAAAGACCTTCATCTTTAGTCTGTTTCGTCTACAGCTTCACTTGCCCAGATCACTCACCACATGTTTAATGTGGTGTTAAAAATAAATGAGATGTAGCTCAAAGCTGCCTTCCTATTTGAATCTTTACACAACAAACTACGTGCAGGCTACGTACTTCCTACAATACTTTTGTCACAGCCAGTCACAGCAGATGATTCTCAATAATCCTAGCCTGGCATCTCAACAGACTATGTCCACGGAAGGCAGGTGTCTCCCTATCGTCATTTGTTCCAAGGATGGTAAGTGTTCCAGTGCAGCTGGTAGGTGCAGTGTGGAGACATATGGCAGATAAGCTATATACTACAAGGTATCAAGCTGCTGGCCATGGTGCTGCATATCTGTGACCCCAGCACTAAGGAGGCTGAAACAGGAGGATTGTGAACTTGAGAATGGTGAGACACTATTGAATGAAACCCAGAAACATAAGGCAAAAAAAACAAACAAAAACCCCCAAATACCAAAACAAACAACAAAAACAACCACTCTGATTATATTCACTAGGAGAACTCACGGATGGCGTGGTTAGACAGAAAAGAGCTGTAGCGAAGCTGCCTCCACTCCTGTACCTGCCCCAAGTTGCCCTTCATGCAAACATGCAGAATCTCTAAGGATGTTTTGTCTTTCAGAGACATTGTATTGCTTGCTGTCCTAGTCAAGGCTAACCAGAGAAACTGAGTCAGTGTGGCATACAGATAGCTATGAATGAGGACAGTCATTGTAATAGTTAGATTATGATTAATTTCATTTTTAATACTTCACTAAAGTTTTTTACATTTGCTTAGTCTATGTGTGCATGCACACGTGTGCTATAGCACATATGTAGGACCAAGAAGCCAACTTGTGGGAGTGGGTTTTCTCCTTCTACTTTGTGGGTCCTGAGGTTAAAACTCTGGCTGTGAGTTGTGGACCAAATGGTTCCATCTGTTGAGCCATCTCACTGGCCCAGTTCATGACATTTTAAAGGTCAGAGAGTTCCACTTTTCATGATATTTTATGATGGCAACAGAAACCTCTCTGTCACCCCAGCTTCACTTTACCCACCCCTGACATCTTTGGGGGGTGCTCTGCCTCTGGACCTCTCTGGTTCAGGTCCTTCACTGTTTTGCTGCCGGGTACCCCATCCTTGCAGAAGACAGGAAAAAGGCCTATGGTGTGATCACCAGGCCTCACCCTGCACTTCTGGGTGCAATCAGAGTGACTTCTGAATGTGTGTGAACACATCTTAGCAACAAACTGAACCCTCTCTCATGTCACATTGACAAACTGCAATAGCATGAGAGTGCTAATATTTCTGCCATTGAAAATTTTCCTTGGTTATTTACATAGTCAAATGAATGATAATTGTACAGGGAAAAAATGGAGGCAAATGTTTCTGGGACTGTTGGCCAGCCGGGCTTCCTTTTTCCCGACATCTTAGTGAGGCTGCAGTGGTTGTCGCCACTTTCCTAGCTTCACCATTGCCGCCAAGGATGACAAAAAGAAGAAAGATGCTGGAAAGTGGACCAAAAACGACAAAGACCCAATAAATAATTCTGGGTGGCAAGGCCAAAAGGAAACAAGAAGTGGTCCAAAGGCAAAAAGTTTGAGCCAAGCTCAACAATCTAGTCCTGTTTGACAAAGCCACATATGACAAACACTGTAAGGAAGTTCCCAACTATAAGCTTATTACTCCAGCTGTGGTCTCTGAGAGACTGAAGATTCGTGGTTCCTTGGCCAGGGCAGCCCTTCAGGGGATACTTAGTAAAGGACTTATCAAGCTGGTTTTGAAGAACAGAACCCAAGTAATTTACACAAGAAACAGAAAGGGTGGAGATGCCCCAGCTGCTGGTGAAGATGCATAAGCAGGCTAAATCAGCTGTACATTTGTGAAAATAAAACTTTATTTAAAAAAACAAAACAAAAAACCAGAAAAAAGTAAAACAAAAACAACAACAACAATACTCCCAAACCAGACATTGACTTAAAAAATTTGCTTTTATTTTTAATTACATGTACAGGTGTCTGTAAGTGTGTGCTTTGGGTATGCGCACATGAGTGCAGGTGCCTACAGAGGCCAGAAGAGGACATCGGAATCCATGGAGCTGAAGGTCCAGGTGGTTGTGATCCACTTGATGTGGATGCTGAAAAGTAAACTCTGGTCGTTGAAGGATAAACAAGCTCCCAACTTCTGAGTCATCTCTCCAGCTGCCAGATTTTTGTTTTGAATGGAAGCATTTGGCTAGTTTGAACAATGAATTTCAATTTCAGGTGCCTAGCACATCTCCTGACTACTTGAAAAGGAAATGAATATAATTTAGGTACCACTCTGCCCACACTTCTCAAATGTACACTGTGTCTTTCTCCTGGCTCACCTCTGGGTTGGAGTAAATAAAGAGAAATGATGATGCATCGTATCTACTTCCCATGATTCCATTGTTCCTTATCACAAGCAATTTATATGAATACTGACACTAATTAATTTATGATTCATCTATCATATAGCTCAACATTTAATCTAGTCCTGTGAATTAGATAAAAATTTAATACTCTGAATTCTTAAGGCCTTACCTTGAGTGATAAAGGAGGTCATAAATCTAAGCCAGGACTTGTGTTCTTCATTTTGCCTGGTACTCAGTCATCTCCAAGCAGGTATGAGCTTCAGGAGAATTCAGGAAGAGATGCATGGAGATTGATGAAGCCATCATTAGTATGGCAGTGCGCATAACCGTGGTCAGTGTCTTCATTCTTAACGACCCTCAAGATACCGGGAGAGTCTGCTCTCTGGGATGCACATCAGAAGTTCTGGAAGCTGTCACTGTGTGTCAATGCTATTTCTTATACTTATTTAAAATGTGCATATTCTATCTTTAAAAAATTCCCGTGAGATCAAATATGTTCTGGGGTGTTCTTCAGCTTTGTTCCTGGCCTCTGCTGCACCTTCTTGGTTGCACGGACTTGCCCTGGTGCCTGCCTGTTTTCCTTTTGGAGCCTATCAAACTGAGAGCTGAGAATGCATGACTTTCAAATACAGACTTGGCTCTGCTGCACAGATGCCTGTAGCCCTGCCGAACCCCCACAGGCATCTTCCCACTCCTCTAATGCTGGAGTCGGCCCTGTTCTTGTTGGGCCATAACTGAGGCCCTCTGCTCTTCCGGACTTCAGCTAATGAGTAAATTTCCTGTGCTTACAGACAGCAGTCATCCATCTCCAGACACTGACATGTGAGGGAAGACAATTAGACAGGACATTCGAGGCTAACTTGAGTGGGGGAAGGACTGTGAAAGTTACGTCTTCTGTTTTTCCAGATAATGGTGTGGGATGTGGCTATTACAGTGACAGGGTGAAAGAATCGAGGAGGAGAAGAGGTGAATTGTGGGGAAAGATGGATGTAACATAGGAAAAGTTTGCGGTTAGCTTGTCTGTGCTATATTTGGTCTGACCCAGGTTCCAAGACATTAATTACTTTCTGTGCTAACGAGGCCAGAGCACTGGCCACTTCTCTCTAGTTCCTGTCATCTTCCGGGGCAGGGGTCATTTCTATCTTCATCACATTGCCAGTCTATTCATCTTTGTCTGTTTACGTCTCAGCATTAATTAAGCATGAGATTCCTGTGCAAAGTCAGGAACGAGTCCAGATGCAGTCTCCACTCGTGTGTCCTGCTTCCCTTGGTAGCATTTCCGGATGTGGGTACCACCCAGGCAGGAATCCCACCATACAGGCAGATCTCCCAATACGCAGGCGGGGGTGCACACCTTTATACTCTTCTCTCTCTTTTTCCTGTTCCGGGCTGGATGCACTCCTCCTCTGAGTGTGCTTATACAGTGAAAAGTTATCTCCGACTGGGATTACTTTTTGCAACCCACCATTTGGGAATGTTGATAGGGAACCAACCTCGAAAGAAAAAGGTGCACTTGTTGTCTTCATTGTCAGCTTGACAAGGTATGGAATCTTCCAGAGGACATTGCTCAGGGCATTTCTTTCTTTCTTTCTTTCTTTCTTTCTTTCTTTTTTTTTATTCTTTATTACATATACAGTGTTCTGCCTGCATGTACACCTGCAGGCCAGAAGAGGGCATCAGATCACATTACAGATGGTTATGAGCCACCATGTGGTTTCTGGGATTTGAACTCAGGACCTCTGGAAGAGTAGACAGTGAGTGCTCTTCACCTCTGAGCCATCTCTCTAACCCGCTCAGGCCATTTCTGTGATGGTGTTAATTGAGAGTGTTGCTGGCTGGGAAGACCCAACATGAAGAAGATGAGCACCACTCTCCAGGTGTCAACCTAGATACAAAGAGGTCTGAGGAAAGAAGGGTGTCCCCTGCCTGCTTTTGTTTCTTCTTGGGTGACTTGCTCTCAGCCACCATCTTCTGACAGCATCAGTCTCCAGCTCCTTCGGCCACTCAAGGTGAATTCTTTGTCTACCAGTCACTGGCCAGGAACCTTCGGGGCTTCTCTTGCAAGCTCTTACACCATACAGACAGAGGTTAACACAGCTGTAGATAGTTCTGCCACCAGGGCTTTTTGGCTCTCTTCTGTATCTCAGCAAGACGGAGTAAATAAAAGAAATGTATTTCTCACACTTCTGCAGGCTCAAGGGTCTCAAGGTCAAGGCCTTGAAAAGCAGACTCTGCCTGATAGGAAACTTCCTCCTGGTCTCCAGATGGCCAGATGCTTACTTAACTGAATATAGACTGAAAGAAATATACCTTCCCTGGCCTCCTCTTGTAAGGACGCTCATCCCATATAGCGGGGTTCCTCACTCATGGCTCAGGTATCTCCCTGCAGGTACCATTACAAAGCTTGGGCTTTCCATATATGCACTTTGAGAACACATCTTCCTTCTCCTGACTCCAGTGAAGCTGTGCTCACATGGATTATGTACATTTTTTTTATCATAATACAGATGATAATAGGCTGAAAGTACACCCAGTGGTTACCTCCCAGGAACTATGAGTTCCCTCAGCCCAAGAACAGGCTGATAAAGACGAAAATGATAGGATCTGCAACTCTTACCCAGGAAAATGAATAGCCAAGGGAGCAAGAAGGCTGAGACTTTTCATGGCCACATCAAGATTAACTTCCTCTGCAGCAATTCCTTCTCCACACACTGGTCAGCTGCAGCGTGCACATCAGCCCGTGGGCCATTAGCTGTACAAAACCTAATTCGGTGATTGCAATTTGCTCAAACATTAAGAGGGCTCCGTTTTTCCTTTGAACTTTCATGTGCAATTAGAACAGTCTGTGGCTGTTGAAGGGTAATTACCTTCAGTTTAGGGGGTGCCCAGGAAGAGAGTGTTCCCCCTGAGATACTCTGACTGGGCAAGGCAGCAGGCAAGGTAGGGCTAACGCAGAGGGAACAAAATGCTTGCTTGGAGACAGTGTAAACTGACCCCACTCTTAGAGTGCTCTTCAAAACCCAGACAGACACATTATGAGATATTTGCACTTTGGGGCTTGATATACAGTTCTGTTTTCCAATCACATGTCACATCCTAGTGGACATGTGTCGTCAGAGTTCAGCTTTAACACCAGCTGTGCAGTGGTGGCCAGTGTGATTTCTCTGCTTGATGACTGGGGAAAGAGAGACCCAGAGGGATTCCTGTCTTCTTCCCATGAGCGAGAGGTGCTTCCATGTATGAATTTAGGAAAATTACTTAATTTGAACTCCTGTTTTCTGCCACCTCTATGAAGCTGTCACCCAATTAACTAATTCACTGAAATAATAAAGATGATAATGGATTCAAAGCACCTGTGCAGAGCCTAGCCTACAGTAAGCATCAACTGTTGGTGTTGAGTCACAGTCAGTGAAGCCTCCTTGACTTAAGCTCACATCACGGTCATCATTACTGCCAACTCAACCATGGCTGTGGCTGGAGACCAATACAGTCAGGTGGCTGATTTGAAAGCCATGTGTGTGTGTGTGTGTGTGTGTGGTGTGTGTGTGTGTGTGTGTGTGTGTGAGAGAGAGAGAGAGAGAGAGAGAGAGAGAGAGGGAGAGAGAGAGAGAGAGAGAGAGAGAGAGAGAGAGAGAGAGAGAGAGGAGCGAGATGAGAGAGCGAGAGGAGAGAGGGAGAGGAGAGAGAGAGACGAG